>NW_010532407.1:0-13442 GCF_000687285.1 Phaethon lepturus | reverse complement strand
TGCATAAACCTGTAAGGGATAGAAGAGACCTACCGCTTTTTCATCACAAATCTGGCTATTACTGAATGCCATGGATTTGAGAAATACTGTGAATTCTCTTCATCTATGAAACAATACCTTAAAATTTGCATGAGAAGAGCACTGAGCTCCCAAAGGATGGGAAATGCTTACACAGCTTCTGTTTGCCTTCTGGTTGTGGGGAAAAAAAAACCCAACAAACCCTACACGGGTAGGTACTGTTGTTTCCAGAAGACCATGTGCAGAGGGATGGCGATCATCAGGTGAAGAGGAGAGCTGGGTTTGCTTTCTGCTTACGTTCAGCATTCCTCCTTAGTACCTCATTTCCCAGGCACGTAGGGATGCTGCTCGGCAGCCAGGGCTAGCGGTGGATGTATTAAGCATGTCATCAAGCTTTGCCAAGCTTGGTGCTCCCCAAACATTTGTTTTACATTCCAAGACAGCTCTAAAAGGTGCCTGTGTTGGGGGAAGCTCCCAGGCCATACCTGTACATCCCAGAGGCTCGTTGCAGCCTTTCACTGTGATGCATGCATGCAAAGTCACTTGCTCCCCAGACAGAGGACACTCATGTCCTGTTTCTGTAACAGAGACACCCTGTCTTGCTTCCCCCTTGTCTCATGTCCTCCTCTTAGTCACGCTCTCCCCTGGGCCAAGCATCTCAGTTGAGAGGCTTGTTGGCCTCCCTGTCCGTCCCGCAGCGCTGGGGACACCTCACTGACCGCTGGAAAGTCTGAGGAGCAGCTCTGGGGAGGCTCTGTGGGTGGCTGCCGTTTGTATCAGCTGTCCCACTCTCCTCTCCACCGAAAGTAAGGAAAAAATGCCTTCGCATCTGCCCTAATAAAGGCGATTATTGTTACAGCTAAAGAAATATTTCTTAACGGCCCGCTGCAGTCCTGGGCATGAATCATCCATGCGGGAAGGGAACACGATTGGGACAAGCCCCTGGGTTACACGCCTACTGCTAGGGCTGCCCGGCCGGCGGGATGCAAGGGGGGTGGGAAAAGGGGGCTGCCCCCCGACGCCGCTCCTGCACCCCCCGGGGGTTTGCCCCCTCACATCCCAGCCGGGACGTGTCAAACACAGGGGTGCAAAAGACAGCTGGGGAAAGCTCTCTCTGACTTTGGGCTGGTTTACAGCTTTTTGCTAAAAAAGCAGGTGGCAGGAGGGATTTCTCCTGCTTCCGTGTGCTTTCCCCCCGCCCCAGCCATGCCTTTTTCTTCCCTTTACTGAAAGGGGAAGAAAATCCCAAAATTGTTATTTTCGAAGTCTCAGTTGTGGGCTGTTTGTCAGTTTTCCCCATGAGAAAAATCTAAACGTCCCCTTTAAATTCCAGTTTGCTCAGAAGAAACACAGTTTTAAACAGAGCCTGGTGGCAAGCTGGCTTCCCCGGGAGACAGGGACCAGCAGGGATTTTTCGGCAGTGCCCAGTGCCTTGTGTTTCGGGGTGTTGCCTTATCTCACCCCACACTTGTGCACTGTCCAGGCAGGATTGCAAGATCCCTTCTCTGGTGTTTGGGCCAAAGTTGGCCCCGACATGCTGGACTCATTTTGTCTTCCATTTCTCTTTACATTTACTCTTCTCTTTTCAGTCTCAGTTTTTATGCTTCCATTTCAGGGAAGGTCAAAAATGCCTCTGCCTGCAGGCCTGCTTTGTTGAACTTCAGATGTTCTCCAGATGTTCAGCGAGAGGGTTTATGTAACAACGACAGAATTTGGGCCATATTTCTTTGTTTTCCTCTGACTAAATATTCCTCATCTGAGGCAACGCTGATTCACAGCTTTTCATGGGAAGGTGATGGCTGGGGAAGGAGGGGATCACTGAGGCCACTTTACCAATGTGGTAGGACTCCTAGAACACATACTCTACAAGCAATGCAAAAAAACAACAACGCAACAGGCTGGGACAGTACTGTGGGACTGCAATCCTAAAGGACAGAGCGAAAAGTGATGTAAGAGAGGTAAACTGGTAAATGAGGGAGAAATATCCTGCCCAGTTAGCTCTTGTAAATGAGAACATAAGACTGCTTGCACTTGGGAAGCCCCAAGAGGCTCAGCTACAGCCACCAACTGGCACTGCTCATCTGTCCAGACCTACCCAGCTCTGTGGCTGCAGCTCTGGAGCAGGTCTGCAGACTAGCTGATTGCTCTGGTGGTTGTTTCTCCATGGACATCACGTATGGCACGAGGCCCTGCCCGGCACCGCATAGTGTACCTGTACAGCCCCGAGGTCCGAGTCATTTCCCTGCGCCCTGGTCGGTGCTTGCTCCCACCACCCATGGGAAGGCACGGTAGCACCTTGAACGCTACCTCCGCACCCCTGGGCAGCTCTGTCCCCCAGAGGCACTGCCCTGGACAGCCTGGGACTGCTGGAGACCACAGGGCTGTCCGGGCAACTCTTCCCCCAGCTTGCAGCCCTGTAGCCCAGCCAGATTGCTGTTGACGATGCTAGTCCTATAACCTCAAGCTGTGTAAGGATAAATAGCTGCTCTAGGGTGATTTTGAACTGCATATTTAAGGGCTTTTCCTCTGCCTACGATTTTCCCATGGAGCAGAGGTCCATTGCCTAGCCTTTCCTAGCTGTAGCAGCAGAATAACCAAATGTTCAAATGCCTCTCACCATCCTGTGGTTTGGCGTTTGTTTTAACTCTATTATTCCCAAATGTGTTTTAGTTTAAGCTTTGCGTTATTTCGTCCAATTGCATGGCTCACCCTCTTAAAAGAAGTAATATTGTATAAGGAGAAAGAATCGTGGCGTACGTAAGCTTTGTGGGCAAAGAGCAGAGGAAAGACTGTCACCCATTGCGAAATATGTGGTCGACACACACGAGCAAGCTCAAGACCACGAAGGAAGACCTTTCCCCCCTCACACACACTACCACCATCACACTTCTCCAGGTAAAGGATTTAAGCAGCCGACTGCCTCCCATAACCTTGCACAGGACAGGGGAGCATCACCAAAGCATGGTGCAGCT
The DNA here is from genome assembly GCF_000687285.1 of Phaethon lepturus. Lineage (NCBI taxonomy): Eukaryota > Metazoa > Chordata > Aves > Phaethontiformes > Phaethontidae > Phaethon > Phaethon lepturus. The sequence goes on along the minus strand of NW_010532407.1, from coordinate 10,452 downwards.
CTGGGAGACTCGCATATCACAATTTTAGTCTTTGCTAATTCCCATCAAGAATTAGGTCATTTAGAGTATAGGCACCTATATAATAACTTGACTAAATAAGTTGTTGTATTCTGGTTAGGCTGAGACAAATTAGACAACAAATTTTTAGATCTTCACTTCACAGTGTCTTTCTTGGTCACCCATAACTAAGCCCCCAGGGAACAAGCATGCTCTGCCAGGGTCTTTTCCCTCAAAATTTCTCCTCGCTGCCTGTCGCAAGATGGGGCTGGGTCCACAGTGTCTGCTTGCCATGCTTTTCTGCAGAAAGCACATGTTGCACCAGCCCAGCCCCGGGGTGGCCCGCGGCAGGCTGGGGCCGCCGAGCTCCTGGGACCTGTGGCTGCGGGGAGCTCCGGAGGATGTACGGCAGGAGGGAAGCTGCAGCCAGGTGGCCCAGCAGTTGCCTCACCTGGGCAGAAGTTGAGGGGACTGTTGATATACTTCTGAACAGAGTAATGGGTACTGTTTGGTTTCTATTGATATGTATTTCTTGTTTCTTTTAAATAATTTCTTACATGTGTGGTCATCCCTGTGGCACACGGAAACTAAAGAGGTGCGCACAGGGGCACCCCGAGACAACGACACAGCCTTTCAGGGAGGACTCGGAATGCACGGAGTTACTTGTGCCCATGAAATACCGCTGCAGCCTTTCCACCTGCCCACCGTCCCAGCAGAGCAGCATTCCCGGTCCCATCCGTGGCCGCAGACACCCGCAGGAAACACTGCTCTGCTTTGTCGTCCCTTGAAAATGTTGTAGTTTAACATCCAAGCGGCTGAACCAAATGAAAATGCAGCTGGGGTGTCTATTCTTCATGGCAATGTATTAAAAAGGAAAAAAGAATGAAATAGCAGAAGCGGGAGGCAACACAGATGCATCCTACCCCTTATGTCATGCTTCTACAGAAAATTTTTGGGTTGTTGTTTTTTTTAGCCAAGGACACTTTTTGGTTATGACACTTTGTTCTGGGTGACTCCAAAAGTCTTGGGAGACCAACTGTTTCTTGAAATAACGTGAGTTTTTTAGTGGGGAAAAATCATGCAAGAAACTTTGGGGACATCTTTTTTATGACATCATCTGATCTGACCGCACACAGCATACGCTGTAGAAGTCCTGTGTAGCCATGAAATTTTAGCCTCTGTCTAGAAACTTTTTTTTTCCCCCACAACCCGTTGGCCAAATCAAAGATGCTGCTTCATCAAACTTAGCTTTCTTTAGTCATGGAAGCACCGAGAAATAAGGCTTGAAGAGGCTTTAAGAGGTCATTTAGCTCATTTTCTACCTTAAAGGTATGTTTTAACCCACAGGCTGTACATTTGTTCCCCGGTCAAATGGGTGTTTATCCAGTCTTATAGAGCTCTGAACACAGACTTTACCACGTCTGCAGGCAGGCTGTTTTAGCGCAAATCACTGCTGCTATAATCACAGCGCCGCAAATAATGCAGCTGGTGCTACTTCTGAAGAACATGTCCTAGTGTCCAGCCTAAGTATCTCCTGCTGCCGTTCAGCCTGTTACTTCTTGCTGTCTCCACTGTGGACATGGAGATCACCTTCCTCCTTCCCTTACAGAGTTTGTCAGCTGAGGTCTGTTATTTGTGTTTTCTTTTTTCTCTCACGACTTGAACACCCGGTTCTCTTTCACAGTGCCAGAAGCCTGTGGTGTGTTCCCAGTCATGGAATCTATGGAGAAGATCCTCACAGCAGACATGCTCATCACAGCAGTAATCTGGAAAAACTTCTCCGAGCTGGTAAGGAGTAGGAGTGGGGGTTCCCTTCCTCCGTGGTCCCGGGTCTGTTTGGGGTTGCTTTCGTTTGTTCTCAAACAGTCTGCATGGCCAACCTTTCTTTTCCAGTTGGCCCACAGGTTAGTTACACAGTGATTATTTCATTTTGAGACCTTTATCCATCATATTTTCTAGGGACAGGGCAAAACCTTTCTGAGCCACCATGGAGTGAATTAATAACCCAAACTAGACTTCTGGCAAGAGAACCTAGAGACCTGAGTTTTGCGCGGTAGTCCTAGAGACTGGAAAGGGATTAAGGCACAAATATTCTGTGTACAAGGGGCTTTGAAACAAGCTTTGTAGAAGGCGACCTATGGTTTACGCATGGATCAGTAGGACGTGCTCAGAGTTAGCCATCTGCAGTAACAAGCTTATGCCAGCCAGCAGCCAATATTTTTGAAGCTGAAATTTGAGATCTAGCCTGTTATCCTGGAAAATATGGGCTTCAGGGAGCACCCAGTCACAGGGACAAGGCCAGGAGATGCTTGACAAAAGGAAATAAACAGCATCCTTCCACAGAACGAAACTGAGGAGGAGAGACAGCCTGCCAGACCTTGCAGTACCTACCTCCCGCAGATGTGCAGGTGAGTCTGGCTGCCGCAGCAGCATGCAGGAACGGTGGAGCCCAGAAGATGAGGATGAAAAGCATTCAGGGCACTTTGTGCTTCCCGAATCACTTAGTTTCAAAATGGCCAGCTTGATGTTTCAGCTTTGCAATGACCCATGTCTCCTAATGCTCCTTCTCCCACCCATTGGGGCAGGGTCTCCTGCTGGGGCTGTGTCCCATGGGGGAAGGGCCGCAGGCTGCTACGGCATGGAGCATCACTGCCTATGGCCCCAAAAGGCTCTGCAAAGAGGACAAAATATACACATCTACAACAGTTTTTACATCAGCATGTGAGAACCCCCAGAGCCTTGCAGTAATTTCAGGCACCTACCAGGATTTGTCCTACCTAAGCACACCAGTTTGTACTCTCACCCCTCGGGGAGATGTGAAATGAAATACCAAAGCAGACTTACGTGTTTCATAGACCAGCTGGGACAGGCAGCTGCCTACCTGGGCCTCGTCCAGCACCCCTGGCAGGAGGGCAAAGACCCTCATCTTACCAAACCTTGTCTTTCAAGCTCCCTCCCTGGAAAAGCCGGTCCTAAGATCATCCCTACTACTGGTCCATTTTATCCTTTTGCTGAGGATGCTCCCTGTTGGCTTCCGGGCTGAAAATCACTAGAAGTAGGTAGTTTTGTTGTTAATCCTTCCTTGCCCCATGCATGGCTCCTTGATGTTCCTTCTAGCTTTCCAGAAACGAGCTTTTCTTGTGTTAGGACCAGGGGATTAACTCCTACTGGCGACTTAAGCCCCAGATGCTTCTGTAAGCCAGAAAGGGATTTCTGCAACGTCGCAGATGCATCTTTCGCGGTCAGACTGAACCAAATCAGACGTCAGACGCTAGCCCCACATTGCGTGACCTCCTGCTGCAGTCGAGGCACATCCAGCAGATGCTGGCTAGCCCTGGCAGCAGGAGGTCCTTGCCCATGGAGGTCAGCCAGCAGTTTCAAGATATGTCTTGCAATAGATATTGCGGGCAAGCGAGGAGCCTGCAGCTGCCTTTGCCTGTGCTGCTACTGCCCCGGTCCCGGCCCGAGACAGCTGATGGGGACAGACGACGGAAGGACAGGCTGAAGACAGTGTGGGTCTGGAGCACTCCATTTTGAAAGCAGGGTTTTCTACAGGGCACAAATGTGGTGTAAAGTGATCCTGAAGATCCTAAACATGATCCTAAGGTTGCCCCTAAAGTTGTTTTCCTTTGTCTGTCTTTTCTCCTGCCCCAACAACCGAATCCTGCACCGCTCCAACTAGCATTTTTCGTGGTTTAAGAGAAAGCAAAGAGGGCAGGAATAAGTGTGCAAGGTCAGCACCTAGATCCCACAGTTCTTCACTGCTCCAAAAGCACAGAGAAAAGGCGTATCTGTCAGACCCTGGCTGGTGTTTCTTTTCTGGCTCAGTTCTAGAAAGCAGTTCAAACCTTCATAAACATGGATATTAGCTGAAAGTGCTCCTCTATAGCTTCTGAAATCCTTGCAAATCCCTCTCTTGCCCTAAAAGCGTCCAAACCCTCAGGAGTCACAACGTGTTTGCTCCTTCTTCTGAGTCGTGCTTATTTCTACATAAACGGGAAATTCAGCCCAGAGTGTTTCTGAGGGCTCTGGATTTCTGATAGTACCTCTGGCGATAAAACTACCCCTGCATATAAAATTAAGTCTTGGTTAATGTGAGAGCTGAAACATGGTTACATACAGTATTTTCTACAGGACCTGAAGTACTTGAGAGTTTTCAAAGGCAGCTTGTAAAACCAGCATGTTGCTTTTCTAGGGCAAGACTGTCCCGGATGAAGCTCGGGCCATAAGCAGCAGACTGCAGTTTTTCCTGGCTCCGAGAGCCTAGTGTGGAAGCACTGGGCACGTATTTAACAAGACGCAGCCGAGGGCGGCTGGATGAGTCCCATCTGGAGCTCCACAGCTCCTTTGAAAAGTGTGTCAAAAGGGGTCTGGCATGCGGGGGAAATGAGAACATGTGGCAGATTACTGCAGTCGAAACCAGCCGTCCCGACAGCAGCCCGGGGTGCGACCCGAACGCCGCTCCCAGCGCGCAGCAGGGTCCGGCTGAAATCGCCGTTTACTACTTTGCCGAGCAAGGCAGGAGCAGACTAGCCTTGCATAAATTCCCTCTGCAGCATCCCTGGGTCTCGCAGGTCCCATCCCACGGGAAGACCTCTGCTGGGAAGACCCCGTGCTCCCGGTGGTGGTGCAGGAGGAGGGATGCAGGCAAAGATAGCAATGCTGCTCCGCGCTCCCGTGCTCTGGCCAAGAGTCTCGGGGTCCCAGCGTTTTCCAGTTTCAGTGGATGTCTCACCATCTATCCCACGCTGTCCCCTTTGCTATGCAAGCTGGCTGTCTTGCCAGCTCATTTGCAAGCGGGTGGGCGCTGGGAATTTGGTACTGTCAAACCCAAATTGAGTGGCTCCACTCTTCATAGTCACAGGGAGATTTGGGATTTCCTGCAAATTCGGGGTCCCTTGGGCTTACATTGTTTTATGTTCTATGCAGGGCCTGGGAAGCCCCTCATGCGTGTGGCAAGACACGGCCAAGCAATACTCTGCTGGTAGATGCTGCACAACCGAACGGTGAGTCAGCTCTGGCGTTCCTTACGCAGAATACAGGCTTTGCCAGATCCCAAGAGCTGTCTCATCCCGTTGACAACAGGCTGCTGTGTGGGTGTTCTGGTAGGCTGAGACTTAATTCTACACAGGTACCACTCAAGCATGGAAAGCGGAAAGTGTGCTGTCTGGGAAGCTTTTCTGTATCCTCTTTGGTGCAGGGAAGGAAATTTGCAAGAAAGGGCAACTTGGTGTGAAAAGCTGTAACACAGCAGTGTCTGACCTGCACAGCAAAGACAAATAGGACCATGTCATATCTGCGTGGAGTCAGGGAGGCATTGCACAAACACTTCTGCTTTGAAATCAGATGATCAGCTTCCGATTGCCTTGTGCCTTGTCTACAGGTAATGCCAGAAGATACTTTAAGCAAGGTGGTTAACAAAGATGTTTGTATAATATTTGTTGCTTGTGATGTCTGGTAGGTTACTAGGTAAAGACAAGAAAAATATTTTGGGAGCTATTTTTTTGGTGGGGCGTTGCAAAACAAAGAAATTAATTAAGAGTTTGCCCCAGACCAAAACTGTAGGAGATATGAGAACTGAATCTCTCTCCCTTGATTCCCATGTGCAAGAGATTCTGTGAAAACCATCCTGAGTGCAGAGGGGACACAGGCAAAGGCAATGATGCACGAAAAAGTCAAGCTCCTGTTCAGACACACTTCTGGCTTGATGTTTTCTGCTCTCTCTCCATTGCTCATGGAGCATGGGAGCACTCTGCCTACACTGGCTGAATCCTGTACATCACTGCCAGGCCAGACGCCTTCTTTTATAAGTCTTTTTGGGAGGTATTCGTTTCCTATTGCTTGAGCTGTCTTCAGTGAAGATGCCTTAGTCTAAGCTAATCGTTTCGGGCCTCTTCATAACAGGGACAAGAAATGAGCATGTCTTAAGTAAAATTAACCAGAACCCTATCAAACAGGTCAGAGGGTGACAAACTGGTCCATACAAGCCCCATTTCTCTCCACTGGTTATAAAGGGAGTCATGATGGCTGTTTCAGAAGTGCATGGCTACTTATGATCCCAAGAGTAGACACTACCCTTCAGCTCTTGTACAGTGTTATCATGTGTTTGTGTTCAATTTTTCGTAAGCTTAGACAGTTGAATCAAGCCTGCGACCACTGTCTCCAGTTTTTTTACATTCCATTGATTTTGATAGCAAAATTAGAAGCATGTGTTCACTGCGCGTTTGTGAAATTGGAACCAAAATACTCAGTTGACCCACGGACACTAATTTCTTGTTGCACTTAAATGAGTGGTTGCTTGTTAGCCACTGAAAAGGACATGTGTGCTGCATTAGTAAAAATAGATTTATTACTTTGCACATTTTTTCCAGGAAATTTACATCAAAACCATCCAAAAAGTCCTTTTAATTCTATTAAAACATTTGAAATGTAGTCTTATATGTTAAATAATCATTCAGTTAATAGGAACCTGATAGTTTTTACTGTTAAGTTAGGAGAAATTTAGTAATCAAGTGATTTTAATAAAATGTTGTAAGGAACTCACTGCTGAACTGAAAATAATTATTCTATCTGAATATTTTTGTTCATCTTCTGTCCTAACTTGGATGATTTCTACCAGAAGTAGGTCTATGTCATGAAGTAGGTACCAGTTCTGACTTTAAAGATGCCCAACATGATGTGATGAGCTCTGCAAATGAACGTGAGCCGGCAGCATGCCCTTGCAGCCAAGGAGGCCACAGCGTCTTGGGCTGCATTAGGAGGAGCGCTGCTGGCAGGTCGAGGGGGGTGATCCTGCCCCTCTGCTCAGCAGTCGGAGGGCTGTGTCCAGTGTCGGGCTCCTCAGGGCACGTGAGAGGTGGACATACCGGAGAAGGTCCAACAAAGGCCATCAAGGTCATGAAGTGATTGAAGCGCCTCTCACATGGGGAGAGGCTGAGAGAGCTGGGACTGTTCTTACTCAGGGGATGTTATCCATGTGTACAAATGCCTGATGGGAAGAAATGAAGAAGCGCTGCCCAGTGGCAGGACAAGAGGCAACAGGCCCAAATTGAAACACATGAAACTCCACCAGGAACACAAGGAAACACTTTTTTTACTTGTGAGGGTTGTCAGACACAGGAACCAGTTGCCCAGAGAGGTTTGTACGGTCTCCATCTCTGGAGATACTCAAAACCCAACTGGACACTGTCTTGGGCATCCTGCTGTAGCTGATCCTGCTCGAGCCGGGGGGGTTGGACTGGATGATCTGCAGAAGTGTCTGCCAGCTCAACCATTCAGCCGTGATTCTACTGGTCCCTCATTTCACCAGAGGCAACAGAAAGTCATCTGCTCTGCCTCCCCGCAGGTCCTGGGCTGATCAGGGTTTCAGAGGAAAGCATTCTGCAATCCCAAGGCATTACATGAGGCAGAGGAAAATTAAAGAGGGATCTTCTCCCCTCTTTATGGTTCAGAAGGGACTCAGAAAGTGGGCGGTAAGGTTTATAAACTCTGAAAGGGTTCCTGACTTCTTATTTCAAGGTAATCCTGCTGGATTTGGGACCACCCCTGCTGCAGAGCACCCAGAGTCTGGCTTCAGGAGCTGGGCACCCTGTTGCTTACTAGCTCCCAGTGTCTTCGTGTTCCTGGTCACCAAGCTCTAGCGGGGGACAGTGGAGGAGCGGCGGGGGGGCCTGCATGGTGTTTGTCTGTGTGAAGGAGCATCAGCTTACAGAAAGTACAGTATCTTGTGCTGATTTTGCTGCTTAGTCATACTGCAGTAACTGTAACTTGGCAGCTGGTCTTACCCCGTTCCTTTGCAAATGTTTCCATTTATGGCTGGGATTTTTATTTCCCTTTGCCTCCAGTCGCCACACAGATGGAAAGTCTCCAAAAGGGGAGACCATAGGTTTACATCAGGAGCAAGCAGCTGTGTGTATTCATGCCTTGCATTTCAAGTACCTCTTACAGGAGCACACCACCCAGGATGCTCAAGGGATTCATCAGGGATCATTTTGGCCAGAAGCGGGTGCTGTGCCTGTCTGGTGGCAGGAGCACAGATGTCATTGTGGTTGTCAATATTTTCCTTGCCCAGGGCTCAGATATGCTGTGAAGGAGAAAGCTGCAGCCGTTTGACCTGGTTGTCCCTGCTAACAGCTGGGTGCTGTGCCTGGTCCTGCCAGGGGCACCGGCAAAGGGGCGGCCGTGGAGCAGGAGGTGCTGGAGACCCTCAGGGCTGTGCCCATTGTCTTCCCAGAGCCATAAATCCTGGAATACTCCTTGCCGGCCTTCAGGAAGAGAGGATTCGGTTCCAGAGAGAGACAGCATGTGGGATCCAGGTTTCCTCCACGCGTTACAGCTGTGCAGGTTTGCAATGCAGCATGCTCCAGAGAGCCTGTGGAAAAAAGCATTCCCGGCTTATGAAGAGCTTTAGGGCAGATAGAGCAGAGCCGTGACCTGAGCTGGAAAAGGGATGTGCCTTCTGCGAGCTTATTGCAGCGGCTGGGGCTGGAGCTGCTGGGGGCACAGCACCAGGATGCGGCACCCACACCTTGCTCTCGCACCTTGCCTTGCTCGCCCGTCCCCTGCTCCGTTCCCTGCTCGCACGGCTAATGCGGAGCAGCCGGCTGAAAACAACGGGAGGAAAAGAAATCATGTGCCTTACCCAGGGCACTGGATGGGAAAAATAACTGATTTTTCGTTCAAGGCCAGATTTCAGCCAGGCACTGAAAACCCTGTGCTCCCGCTCCGCGTGCTTTTTGGGGAAATTAAGCGCGTGCCTCAGTGAAACCTGGACTGAGCGGCCAGGGGGGCTGCAGGTGGAGCGGGGCTCCCCTCCCGCCCCGGCGAGGCAGAAAGGGTGCAAAGCCTGGAGCACCGACCTCGTCCTCAGGCTACGGATAACCTCCCCATGCCTGAATTGTTTCCTTTCCCATGTTTGGCTGGGTTCTGGGTATTCTGTAGAAACATGTGATTTGTGGAGAAACCTTTTGAAAACAGAGCATTGATTTTTCCAGCCAAAGAAGCCTAATCACTGCCAGAGACGATTCCTCTACAATCAAAGCATTCAGCTCCTATGAACAGGGAGCCACCGTGCAAAGAACAAATGTGTTGTCATTGCCGGCCCTGCTGATGAAGTCCTGTCTACAGCTCTTGGCTTTCTGGCCTGTGTTATGACAAGGCTTCAAGAAAAGAAGACGGGAACCAAAACCACCATGTCATGGTGTAGCAGCCTTCACCCCATGTCTCGGCATGCAGAGAGTATGTGCATTACCCCGTTCCCACCAGATCGAGTCCTACCCAGTCCTTTCTTCACCCAAGCGGGAAGAAGAACAGGAGATAAGCTCAGTCCTGTGGGACACCCCGTAGCACTCTCCCCAGATGGGAAGCCAGATCTGGGAAGGGTCCTGCTCCAAGCCCCTACCCCAGTGGCCTGGAGCTGGGACCATCACTAACGTGCAGGATCCAGAGGCACCAGCCCGGGAGCCGCAGTGGGGCTGTGCTGAGTGCCAGACCCCAGGAAAATACACTGTGGGGCTGCCCAAGGCATGCTGCAGCTGGCCAGGGCTGCTTGGCCGGGCTGGAGAGTCCAATCGACGGGCTTAGGGGGTGCAACGAGCTGCTAACAGGGGTGTTAGTGGGGGGTCCTGGCTGGGAGTCAGCACTGAAGCTACACCCAGAGCTGCTGCAGGAGCGGACGGAGAAGGGGGAGTGATCCCAACACTTGGGACAGGGAAATGGGGAGATGCTCCTGCAGTGGCGGCGGTGGTGCTGGGACACTGGCGCTGGTGGGGTCCAGCTGGCGGCTCAGGAGAGCAGGCTGCTGGGGCCCGCGGTGTCCTGTGCAGGGGAGAAAGTCCTTGGGAGGGACTAGTGAAGGGATATGTGGAGCAGTGGATCAGTCCTGCTGTCCCTGGTACCCCTGCGGAGGGACAGCGCGCGGCGCCTGCAATTCGAGCAGCTGCCACGTTCCGAGTGTCTGCTCTGCACAAGCAGGGGACGGAGGTTATCACAGCGTAAACCCTGTATCCCGCCCACAGGGGCAAGGGGTGGAGATCGTCACATATATGTGTTTAAGCTTGTAACCTTCTTAATTTTGGTGTTTTGTAGGGTGAGGGGTGTTGTTTACTGAGTGCACAGACACAGTGTTATCACGTCCGTCCGGATTGTCTAGGAGGAAAGAGCTTGTAGCACGTCTATGTTAAGGCTGTGACGATGTTAAAAGACTTCGTAATGAATGCATTTTCAAATGACAGCTCTTAAATACATGTTGCCCTGAAATGTGGACTTCGCATGAAAGCAGCTCCCAGTTCTGGAAACATATTTTCCCTGAAAGTAGGACTCTTACGTCATCATGACGCTGTTGAAACCGGGACCGGTGCTGCTCATGGATATCAGCAGCTCGGAGGCAGCAAACCCAGGCCGTAACCCTTGCTGGCCTTTCTGGTTCGGGTCGTGCCCGGCGAGCTCCCTAACGGC
>NW_010532406.1:0-13644 GCF_000687285.1 Phaethon lepturus | reverse complement strand
CTCTCTACCTGAAAGGAGGTTGTGGTGAGATGGTGGTTGGTCTTTTCTCCCAAGTATCTAGTGATAGGATGAGAGGGAATGGCCTCAAGTTGTGCCAGGGGAGGTTTAGACTGGACATTAGGAAAAATTTCTTCACTGAGAGAGTGGTCAAACATTGGAACAGGCTGCCTAGGGAGGTGGTGGAGTCACCATCTCTGGAAGTGTTCAAAAAACGTGTGGATGTGGCACTTGAGGACATGGTTTAGCGGGCATGGTGGTGTTGGGTTGATGGTTGGACTTGATGATCTTAAAGGTCTTTTCCAACCTTAATAATTCTATGATTCTATGACCCTGGGAGATTTAGAGTCCATTCATATGACACCTGCAAAGGCCAGGTACTGTATTACTTACAGCAGTAAATGGGAGATCTGGTTGTTTTGTTTTGGTTTCCTGTCTTAATTCCACATTGTTCCCTGGGGTAGCAAGGGATGCAACTATGAGATGTACTAGGACCAGGTAGAAGGTGGTCTTGATAGCTCAACAGTTGTCATATAAATAGCTGGATGGTGTCAGTGTGTTCAACAGCAGGAAAGCAGGATCTTTATTGGTTCACAAGGGAAAAAGAACGCTGAAAATACAAATTTTGAATTTGCATTGAAAGCCCAAGCAAAATGAGCTGTATGTAGGGTGCTATCTCTGCATAAACTGGGTTCTAAGTTTTGGATTCTAAACTTATGAACTGTGTTTTTCATTCTGCCTCCCTTCCCCAGATTCCTTCAAGATGACAAGCAGTCCAGAGAATACTGGTAAGCACTCTGTACAAGAATGTAGGATAAAAATATGTTCACAAAGATGTGTGGCCAGCAAGTGGATGTATCGCAGAAGCTAAGGCCTTCATTAAAAGTATCCACTGCTGACCTCTTCATCTTGTTCCTGTTACTGAGAAGTTTGCCTGTTTGGGGTGGGGTTTTCTGGGTTTGTTTTTTTTTGATCAATTTGTCAGATGACATGAAAAAGGAGTTGTTCCTTAAGCAGTCAGAATTTCTTGAAGTCCTCAGTAGTCTTCTCATTTTCGAAGTTTGATGTTACTAATTACAAACACATGCCCCACAGGCACCTTTTGCATTTCCCATGATGTTTTGGGATTTGTGCTCGTGGCAGGTCTTCATTCCACAGGCAACACTTGCTGTCTATATTGTGCCCTCCAGGCAAGGTACAGCAGATACTTCCTTTGGAAAAGAAGTAAGCAAAGACTGTGGCACAGGGAAAATTATACTCAACTTTGACTTATGCACCAAGTGCTTAAATATTGTGAAGAATCTTGTATTTTTAATGTTACTGGGAGGGAAGGGGTGTCATATTTAGAAACTGGTTCCCAGCTTACACATCCATGTAATTTGCTTCATTTTGGAAATAAAAGCAGATGAAAATCTGAGTCTCTGAAGATTTAAATCTTGTCAGTCTGAAAGAAAGTTAAATTGTTTTCATGGGTTAGCAGGCAGGCTGTTCTCACAATTCATTCATTCATTTACTGCTGAAGTAATGTGCTACTTCAGGTCCAAGATTAAACAACTGGTAGTGATAACTTGCTGTCAGGGACCGTGTCAGTATGTCAAGCCTCATGCAGAACACAGGAAAGCTTGTAATCGAAATTGAGACAGGTGAGCCACTGTTCAACAGGCTGCAAATAAGGATAATCAAGTTAGTAAAAAATGGGGATTGCAGATTCCAAAACAGGTGTCCTAATTTGATACTTAGTCACCTAGACAGGTAGCGATGTTTTCCAAAATGCTCCATTATAAGCATTTATTTTGCTGTCAGTTGGAACTGCAGGTGCCTGGCACTTAAGCTTTGGCTGTTTAATTGTGAGCCTCTGATTGAATTCCTGTTTTGAAATCTTGGGACCTGAATGACCTGGATGATGAACTAATGCAAGAGCATTACCACTGTACTTGGATAGAGAGTAGCAAATTACATTGAAATGTCTAATAGAAATTAAGTAGGTTTTTTGACATGTTTTTGTTAATGTTTTGGGAGAAAGGAAAACATGGTTATTTGTCACACCAAGAAGGGAAAAGCTCTATACAGAGAGAGCAAAGTAAGGCCAAAGGAGAGAAGCAAGAGAAGGATATTTGGGCAAAACAGCATGGAAAAAAAGTATGAACAGTGGAAGGAATGGTAGTGGTAAATGTACACAGAGGCTGCACTGAATAGGAGGCTGGGAATGCTGAACTTGATACAGAGGCCAGTGAGAACATTCAACATATTTCTCTACAGATGCTTTGGAAAGAAATTGAATGATATTGTTCTTAAAGTTAAGAACAATGTGTGTATCGTTATATACTTTGTGGTTTTTTTTCCTGTATTGTACATTGAAAAAGGGGAAAATAAATAGGTGATCAGCCATACGGTTTGCTGGAACTGTTAAATCTGGAGTCCTGGAAAACAAGCTGGCAAGAGAGCAAGTTATTCTCCCTAAAATCTGAAATTATGTATATCAAGCATTTTCTTTTATATTTACTTATATTGCAGAGGACTTTTACTTCTCTCAGCATAGCAAGATACAAGCCGAGTAAATTGTGTGTTGACTTCTACATATTTTTGTAATGAAAGTTTGTGCTGTCACATGTCTGTTAACTAGTGGAAGCAACAACTTTTGTTTCTCTTGCTCAAGCTAAATTGAGTTTGGTCTATTTTTCCTTTTAACATACACTATTAGAGCAATCCTGCCAAGCTCCAGATCACTTTTATTCTTTGGAATCCCTGTCTTTGCTTATATTTAAATATCATCAAAGTGATACTGCCATACTGCCAGCATATCAATTTGTCTCACCACAGTCAGGGTCTTGCCATTACAGAGTGTTAGAAAAAGACCCCTTACCAGTGCTGCTTTGTCACTGTGGAGTGGCAAGGAGGAAACATATTTCGCTGAGTAATTATGCAGGGAGTGGATATTTGTGAGAGATTAGTTTGCTTATGAAACTGGCTTAGAGAAATACAGTAACCATGAGATGTTAGTGACAATTTTACCCAGATCTGCATATCGAAACATATATGAGTGCGTTGTGCTTTATTAATTTTGTTAAAGCAATTTATGGAGTTAATAAATCTTGAGGGAAGAAATCTTCCATACTTGCTTCTGTTAGAGACAGCTGACTTGGCTGGGTGTTTTATGGAAGAATTCCATCAGTTACTTTTTACGAGACAAGGACATTACCCTGGTGTCATAGCTATTTTGCAAGCCTGTAATTGCCTTGTATGACCCTGAAATTTCTCCTGCTATTTCAACAGGAGAGGGTGTTTTTATTCCTTTTCCCGTGACTGCAATGTGGTGCTGCTAGTGCTAGTGGCTGCTGTATTTTGCCCTAGAAACAGCTATGTTTCACTTGTGGATGGGCTAGACTTTTTAAAAGAATACGTGAAAATTAAGGCATTAATCCTACCAACATGGTAAATTACTTGGAGTTTTTCTGCCTTTCATTTTTCTTGAAGGAATTGAGACATGGACAATCTTCCAGCAAGTACCAACCTTATCAAACAAGCAGTCTTCCAAGTCCAAACAGGTAAAACAAAAAACAGTGCCTTTTTCAGGTATAGAATGGGGAAGAAAAGGTAAAATACTATTTATTTTACTAAGAATTTGCAGGCTTGTTGTTCTGAAGGCCTTTGCTATGCTATAATATGTGCTTCCCACACGAGAAGCAGGAGAGTGTACATATATGTTTATACGTTTGTCAGTGCTAGACAGCTGGAATGCATCAAAGCTGCCTGCATGTGTATCCTCTTGCATGTGTCTAATCAGTCAAAATACTTCCTCAGGTTTTGGATTCACTGACATGCTAGGTGAGGGCAATCTGAACTGCTAATATTTAGTATTTTGGACCTCCAGGCCCAAGATTCGAAGCTTGAAAAGGATAAGAAGGAAAGTGTTTGGAAGCAGTCTCAACATACACTTAAAACTAGAAGACTAAAAATAGCACCTCATCCTAGAAAGGTGATGCAGTGTTTGGAGAAGGATGGAAGATGATGTGATGGATGGAGTGAATTTTTCTCTCTCCCACTGATGTAGCTGATCTTGTTGGCATCCACATATGCCCTACAAAACAGAAAAGATTCTTCAGGGCAGTTGCTCATGTAAAGGGAGTGTGGAAGTGAGATTGCTTTGCACTCCTTAGTGTTGCTTTTTTTTGGTCAGTTTTTCTCCACAGATTATGTCCCTAAACTAGTAAGGTCCCTTCCTTTTCCCCTGTTAAAACCTTTCATCTTCCTGAGAAGAATGGGTGAGAGGACTTTACTCCTTTCTCTGGATGCAGGTCCTCTAAGAGAGTTGAAACAATTTCTGTTGTGTTGAACTATCGACAAGTACAACTTCCAAGCCTTAGTGCTTTGCATATATTTTTAGTCTTGCAATGATGACAGTGCTGAAGTCTGCAGCATTGTGTGCTTCCCAACAGGCCTCTTTTAGCAGTTGCTCTTTAGAAACTTTAATATAGTGCTGGTGACAAACTATATACTGCATACTTGCTCTAGCTGTCTCTGGAATTTCCTTCCCTGACTTTTTTTTCCTATTAAACATACGTGAATTCCTCCTGAAGCAACACCCAGAAAAGCCCTCCACCCAGATAGTTGAGACTCCTTAGCTGATTCAAAGACGTTTTTAGTTTAGAGAGAGTTCCTTCAAGGGCCACGCAGTCATTCCTTACAAATGCCTGGGATGAAAGATGGCTGTTATTCTTATCAGCTCCTTATCTCCAATTTCCCTTTGCTGCATTAGCACTGTGATAGCTGGCGGTGGGGAATAGTGCCTGGTCAGTTAGAAACACCTCATGGCTGCAGTTACAATAGTGAATACTATTTTGAAATCAAAGATTTGAGTATCCTGTGGTTTCCTGCTTGTCTCATTGCCCTACAAACAGAGGTCATGTGTGAAATTTGGTCTCAGAAACTCTAACCTATTCCTCTGTCTTGGATTGCCTGGCCATTAAAGCAGGAAGTGCTGCCTTAATAATCCAGTGGGAAAATAACAGTGGGGACAGACCACAGACAAAACAGGAAGAAAGACTGCAGTGGGAAGTATTGGGGTATATTGAACCGAGTGGGAGTTGTGCACCTGCACGGAGTTTCAGAGACACCTATATGTCACTTATAATCACTAATTCATCAAAAACGTGAAGGGGAGACATTAAAAGCTTTCTTCAGATACGGACAGAAGAAATCTTTAAAGGCTGGTAAAGAAACCATGATAATCCAAGGAAAGGGGAATGAGGGATAAAACAAGAAGAATCAGGTTAATGAATGTCTGAAGTTTAAAGGTTTAAGAAAATTATTAGCTGGACCATTACTGAAAATTAAGGCTCTATGTGTAGCAAAATCAAGGAAACACAGTATTTTAAAGCTTATTACAACTCCTGAGAGCTCTACATACTATTCTAAGCTAAAAATAACTGTGTGATGATGTGGTCGATGCCTATCCAAGTTTTAGGGTTTGAAAAACAAACTGCTCATGATCTCTTCTGGCCCCTAGCCTGGCAAACATATGGAATACAAACAGAGCAAGATTGGGTTTTTTTCTGTGGTTTACATACAAACTCACTTGCAGAAGCAGCAGGCAAAGCCAAGAGTAGAAAACTGGCCAAAACAAGAGCATGTTCAGTTCTGCAGGATGGCTATTTTAAAAGAAAAGCCGCTACCAACTGAGCGGCTGAGTTAGAAAGCCTTAACTTTTCCAAGCTCATAAGGTATGTGGAAACACTATGAAAATTATTAGTTTTTCAAGTAGAGGCTCTTCAAAGTTTGGGTTTTTTTTAAGGAAAAAAATTCTCAAATAATGGTGCTGAACCTCTTCCAAGTGTGAATTTAAAAATGTTTTTCTTGTAAAATGTCACTCCTTGATGTGACCAGTGAATTCTGCTGTGACGTGGAAATTAAAAATTTTCTATTAGCTGCACTTTAAATACATTCTTCTTTCTGAAGCGTGCCAATGAAAATGCTGCCCTGAGTACAAAACAGAGCAGTGTACTCAAGGTCATTATTCAACCTACTTGACAACAGAAGCACTCAGCTTCTGTGAACTGGAATGTACTAGAGGGGAGAAAAAATACCAGTCCGTGAATTATGGGTTTTTTTAGCTTTAACACTGGAAACGCTGCTCTCCTGTGTTATATGGATAAAGCAGTTTTGCTTTGTGTCTTTTTCAGATTAATTTTCAATGCTAGTATGCAAATAAGTTAGAGAAGCATTGACTTTTTTGGCCGTAACAGTTACGACAATATTTGCAGTACTTCCAGCTTGTTTGTATTAGAAGTCAGAATTTCTTTGGTGTGAAGAATACATACACAGTCCTGTGTTCTGCAGCATGGATCCATCTGTGAGCAATTTTCTTATTTTAACTCCATTTCTGATGAGTTATTGCGGTTAAATAAAATTTTCTGTCTCAGCTTGCTCCTAAAGCAATAATCCCTGTTGCTTCTCTCTCTTTTCCTGTCTCATGCACTGATGTGTACAGCTGCTGCCAGGCAAACTCTACCTCCTGTATTTGCATTCAGTCCCAGAGAAGTCCCTCTGTCTACAGGAACGGTGGGAGTCTACCAAATGGCAAAATGGATCCAACACCCCAAATGGCAAAATGGATCCAACACCTCATTGAGGCTGGTCTTTCCCTCTCTCTCTTCCCCATCCACCAGCTGCCTGATCCCATCTTCTCTTTTTTACTGTTCAGATGAGCACCAGAGTGAATACAAGTTAGGGGGAGCATGTGAGCCTGGCCATGCTCTGTAGTCCGCTCAGGCCTAGCCCTAGTGCCTGACTGGCTGTATGTACTTCATTCCCTTGGGTGGTGGCTTTTCATCATCGAGCAAGGGAATATTTAGTCAATTCTTCTGGTTTACTTAGTGAAATGAAGATAATTCACTCATGGATTTTAACCAATTCTGTGACTAAGCTTTAATTCAAATGCAAGCTTGTCAGTGGCATTGTCACTGACTTTGAAGATGGATAACAATTTCACAGGAAATAAAAGTAGGATGAAGAAAGCAATAGTAAAGTTTATCAGACCTTGGAGACCAATTCAAATGAACAAAGATATATGTAACTGCATTACTACTCCCTCTTAGCTACATATGCGGTCAGTCTAATTTCATAATTAGTCTGTGATTCCTGTTTATCATAAAGTTGATTAAGCTTAAGTAGAACAACGTGCACTTATTCAGAACAAAAATCTACGCATGTGGAGTTAGTCAAGAGCAGTTATTTTGGAATTTGCAAAAGCTGTTTAGAAAGCTCTCCCAGTTTAAAAAGACCTGTATCTCCCAAAGTGTACATTTCATGATTCAGTGTAATGTATTTCCCCAACTGCATTTCATTTCTTGCAATGGAGTTTTTTGTACAGAGATCAATAAATTGCAGAATGTCACAGCATCAGGCTCCCAAGCAGGAAGAATCACTTTCTTAAAAATGAAAAAGCTGCTTTCAAATAGATGCAGGGTTTTGTGTCTTTTTTTTAAATATGTATTAGCATAGGCTAGAAATGTGCTCGGTGAAATATTTTAAAGCTACATTTAGCTAGAATTGTAGCTACAACCAGGATGTGTACTTAATCCATGTCTCTTCATTTTGCTACTGGTCTGCTCATTAGCTCAGGCAGTCCTTGAGTGTCTTCTAATTTACCAGCTACCAGTGAGATTAAGAAGTGGGTATGTATGTCAGCCACTAGTTAGTGACACGCTGCTACACTCAAAAGCTTGTTTATGGACAAAGAGGAAGCCCACCTTACATATAATTAAAGCAAGAATTTATTGTTAGTTGAATTTAAATCTTCAGTCTCTAGTGATTATTGATCCAGATATAACTTAGAGAAAAAGAAAGAATAATAATGCAGTTAGAGTACTTCTATAAAATGGTAACACATACACTTCTCAGATTCTACCACTTCCCGTGTATTTCACTCACCCTTCCATGACTCCTGTGGGTCCTAAGGTTGGTGGTTTCATTCGGGGTGGAGAGGGATCACAGAATCACTAGGTTGGAAAGGACCTTCAAGATCATCAAGTCCAACCATTAATCCAGCGCCACCATGTCCCCTAAACCATGTCCTGAAGCGCCACATCCACACGTTTTTTGAACACTTCCAGAGATGGCAACTCCACCACCTCCCTGGGCAGCCTGTTCCAATGCCTGACCACTCTCTCAGTGAAGAAATTTTTCCTAATATCCAATCTAAACCTCCCCTGGCGCAACTTGAGGCCATTTCCTCTTGTCCTATCATAGTTACTTGGGAGAAGAGGCCAACACCCTCGTCTCCACAACCCCCTCTAGGTAGTTGTAGAGAGCGGTAAGGTCTCCTCTCAGCCTCCTCTTCTCCAGACTAAACAACCCCAGTTCCCTCAGCCGCTCCTCATAAGACTTGTGCTCCAGACCCCTCACCAGCTCACCACGATAGGGAGAGCTGTCAGCATCTAGAGTCTTTTGCTGGGAGAATATGGTCTTCATGTTGATGGTATCTCCTTCCTCACTCTAGGATTCACTTGGTGTCATTTTTATGTTTGCTAGCACACATTTGCACCTTTCTTCACTGGTCTGCAGCACCACGCTACATCTGATTTTACAGTATGTGGTGCCTGTTACATATGTTAGTTACTATTTTTATGTTTTCTTTGTTACCCCTAAAACCAGTTTCATCCAGCTTCAGGTCAGCATTTCTTTGATCACTGGTGAGTTGTTTATAGCCATAAACAGTCTCCAGTGCCAAGCCTGTGCCTTGCATCATCTTGTGACCACATCTTGTGTCCCCATTTCTCAAGGCTTCTGCTGTTGCACCAGGCCTGCATTTCTCTACACTGCATCATTGTGCTCATCATAAATGCTCTCATTCTAGGTAGAATAACTGTTTGTTACTGCTATTGATTAAAAAATTATGTCTATACCACACACAGATAAGCAGAAGTAAAACAAATTAGCCATAAACCTAGCCAATTATGGAAACTGCTGTCACAGCTAACCAAGTAAAACAAAGGTGCAGAAGGGTTGAGAGAAGTTCAAACAAAGCAAGCCCAACAAGCCTCAGTCCTCAGCCCTTGCAAATTCGGTACAAAGCTTATGGCAAGTAACTGGGAATGGCAATCCTGTATTACAGGGCTGCATGGTTACAATGTGTTAGCCCCAAAAGCCATGAGCAGGTATGAGCAAGCTGTACACACTACCATATAATCCATCAGGTTGGAGCAATTTTTTTTTAGAACTCTATGTGCTGGCATTTTTTTCTCTTTTGGGGTAGAAAACACAAGAATGCAAGAATTAGTCACGGTTACCTGACCTTTTAAAACTAGAAGTTAGCTTAAAGTATATTGCATATTTTTACAAACAAAATTGCATTACGTGGTGAATGGTGGAAAACAAAGGTAATGGCAAGGATAGTCAAATACTGAAATTGCCTGGTTCTTTCTCAAAAAAACTCTGATAAAAGAAAAACCACAGCCTCCCCAGGCAAAAGAACATCTGCCAAGTTTAGTTGAATTCTGATTTGAGCTAGATAATCATTTCATCTCCCTTTCAGTCCTATTGTTCTGTACTACTAGTTTGCTTTCCTTATCTTAAATAAAAATTTCCTTGCGCATTCTCAAAAGGGACTGGTTTTCTTAACTCCTTTGTCTCTTTGATGGATTCTGCTTATCACATACTGATGCATGTCTCCAGAAAGCTTCTAACTGGATTTATGTTTTGCAAAGCTTGAAAGTGGCCTTGTTTATTTCAATCTGCATTTTGTATTTTTTTTATCATGTCATCCTTTATTAGATATGAAAAATTACTTATTTCATAATCACCTATTAAAATGATCACAAAGAAAATGAAGCTCGTGGTGCTTGGACTGCTATCACTTACTGTATTTGTATAGTTAACATACTTACAGGTTATTTCTTTGTCATTTAGAAAAATATCCAGGCCTGGGTTCTCTAGTCTGTGTTTTGATACTAATAAGTTATCTTTGGTATCTTTTCCAGTCACATCCAAACCTGTTGTGGTTCTGACTTGACCTGGCACCTCTTTAATATCAATGGGCACAGCCCTTTAATTAATTCACTGTTTCCTCCAGAGCTGCAATGCTGAACCATGGTCTGGACAGGACATCTTGATACACAGAAGGGAGATCTCGGATGGCATACCATTTTCGTAACGATTAACTCAAGGTAAATTAGAGGTGGCAAAATCTGTGTCTTTTTAATGCAGGATCACTCTCAACAGTGTAGTATTGAGTATTTTGTCAAGGCTTTGCCTAAAGATCTCAAGACTGGGACAGACACATCACTCAGTCTCGCAGTACCATCTCTGTTCCTTCCAGTAATTCCATTTTAACAACGGAGCCCTCTTGTTACTCCAGTCTGAACTATGAAGCTTGGCTGGTCTGGTATTTTGCCAGTCCTATCCCGAGACCCATTGTACGCACACAGCTTTTGCAGTTCATCTTAGTTCTGACCAAAAAGAAGGAAAACATAGGCAAGGTTGTTCCCTTGATGTGAAATGTAGTCTACCCCAACAAAAGCAGACAGAGTTTCAGGCATATTCACAAGATGGACACAGCATTCAAAGAAGTGTACCAGAGGCACTGCAGATAAATTAAAGATTTGGACCAGAAATAGCATAAAGACAAGCAAGAATTCCTTAAGTACAAAAAATTTGTGTGGATTCATCCTACTATGTTCTGATAACCTGAGTTCAATTCTGCTGTTTTCTTTTGCTAGCTATATAACCCACTAGCTCACAGTGGTTTTCAGAAGAGCTTTCAGGCATGAAGAGAGAAGAGCGAGCTGTGATGTGTGCAGTTATTACAAATTCCACGGGGCACATTAAAGCAGCATGGTCTTTCCCTGAGACTGACTGAGGTGGCATCTGTTTGCTTGGCACTTCCTTGCACAAAGATTTTAGTCAGATTTTGTTTTGGAAGCAGTGATTGTTAATTCTGATATGACTAAGGGAGTAGATGAAGAGAGACATCAGTGCAAGGCTATCACTATTTGTGGATTTCGGTAATTTTGGGGATGTAATAGTTAATGTAACTTGCAAAGTGGTGCTGGATTTTTACTCTGTATATTCCTTTACTGTAGGAGACATAAGAAGGTTTTTTACCTTGTTAATACTCAGATTGCCTTTGAAATAATTGGGTGTTCTTTTTCTCTCTCCCTCTTCCTTCTCTGCCCCCGCCATGTATCTTCAACTTTACAGGGGGAAAAAAATCCAAACAATTGCTGCTACAGAAGGGAGAGCTGAAAAATATAAAGAAATTGTTGCATGTTTGCCCAGAAGCATTCTGCAAGTCCGGAAGATTTCAGGTGTGTCACAGGTTTAGTCTGGGGCCAACTGTAAGTGAAATGCATTCCTATGGAAATGAGAAAGCACAGTTCTTTCAAAACAATTCAGACATACATATACACTCATATACCAGGCTGAATCTTCATGGGTTATAGAATCATAGAACCACAGAACAGTTTGGGTTGGAAGTGACCTGTAAAAGACATCTAGTCCAACCACCCTGCAATGAGCAGGGACATCTTCAACTAGATCAGGTTGCTCAGAGCCCCGTCCAACCTGACCTGGAATATTTCCAGGGATGGGGCATCTAGCACCTCTCTGGGCAACCTGTGCCAGTGTTTCACCACCCTCACTGGGAAAAATTTCTTCTTTGTATCTAGTCTAAATCTGCTCTCTTTTAATTTAAAACCATTACCCCTTGTCCTATTGCTACAGGCCCTGCTAAAAAGACTGTCCCCATCTTTCTAATAGACCCCCTCCAGTACTGGCAGGCTGCAATAAGGTCTCCCCAGAGCCTTCTCTTCTCCAGGCTGTACAAACCCCAAGTCTCTCAGCCTGTCCTCATAGGAGAGGTGTTCCATCCCCCTGATCCATTTTTGTGGCACTCCTCTGGACCCATTATATTCTGGAAGGCCAAATATCAGATTATTCTGTCCTGGTTAAGAACAGGCAAACTGCCAACTTGAAAGTTCAGAGAAGGCATTAGCCTGTATATTTGACTGTAGTCCATTTGATCCTCATAAATCTGAATCAAAACCAGCCAACTGAAAAAATGCCATATGATTTCCCTACTGCAACCATGGATTAAAATGATTTCTGAGGATGAAAAAAAAATCAGCTGGATACTTAGCAGTTTTATGGCAATGGTTTGAGTTGGGTCTTGTCTTGTGTGAGCTGATATAAGATCTCAAGTGAGAGGGAAATGCAGATCACAGTGGTGTACCTCATTGCCAGCTGCAGCTGGAGGTGCACTGCTCAGCAGCAAAACCTGTCAGAGGGAAGGAGCAGACGGGGATGCCTCAAGTCACTCGGCTGGTGTGTAATGTGATGGGTATGCAGGGTTATTGCACTACACCAGTTGGAAGCTGAACGAGCAGTTAATGATCACAGAACATTTTGAGGATGTAATTTATTGCCCAAAGTAGCACTTTGGGGTGGGAGACTATCTTCAGATTCTGTGCATTCATTGACCCCTCTAAGAACTATTCTATGAACTAGAGGGATAATGGAGGGAAGGTTGTTTCTCGGCATTAGCTGCTGCAGAGCCATTCACCAGCACCAGAAGGATCACTCTCTGTGTGTGCATTCTATTCTGGAATCAAAGCATACTTTGTGAAGGAATTTGTCTTTAAAGGTCTGTCTGCCTAAGTGCTCTTCTGGAACAACTCTGGAGGAATAATGCAGTTTTCAAAAGCAGTGCCAGTGAGTTCCTCTGTATAGACAAAGCCTTGGGCACTCAGAATTAGACTTTAGGTACTTACATAAATCACTCGATGTCTCAAATGCGGACCCTGTGAGCACTCCTGCAGTCTGCTGATGATGGTTAGGGGCTGTGGGTTTTGTTGGTTGGTTTCCCAACATGGCTAGCACTGATGACACCTGTGGGTACTCTCAGCCTCCCACAGGCGGAGGGTGGTGAAGTTTTCACAAGCACCTGGAAACATGCTGAGATGCTGCTCCTATCCCTTCTGCCATTTGAAACCCCCACCCACCAAGGCAGTGACCCCAAGGGGCAGAGAGCAACAGGACTACTGTTCGCAGTACACAGTTCACCTGCCGTCCCGTACCCACTCTGCTACCAGCTAGGACGGGTGATTTCTTCCCAAATACTGTTTCCAGGAAGACTGCAGACTTGTAGAAGTGTTCGTATCCTAAAAAGCACCTTTTCCACCCTTTTATAATGGCAGATTAAGTCATGTGTATGACTCAGACTCATTTTCTTGTCCTGTGACTTAAGACAAGTCATTTCTCTTCCAGCTTCTGGAAACGGATGCCCTCTGACAGGTTTGGCCCATCCAATCAAAAAATGCCATGTGCTTTGTTTAGGAAGATGTGCAGATGGCACCCTGAAAAAAGAAGGCTGAGCTGTGGTGAACCGACCATCCTCTAAACCTTCGCCACTCCATGTTTTGAATTTAAAGTCTTTGCCAGCTGTAAAATAAGGGTAGTACAATATTCCTGAGAGATGGCAAATATAGTAGTTGATAAATTTTAGAAGATAAAGTAATTGAAGGCAATAATTCAACTGTATTTCAGCGCGGGGGGGTGTGAGGAAAAGGGCAGTCCCCGTTCCTGTCAGGAGCCTGGGCGCCGCCCTCATGGCGGCCTGGTGGCAAGCGCGAGCGGGCAAGGCCGCTAACGGCC
>NW_010532405.1:4323-36214 GCF_000687285.1 Phaethon lepturus | reverse complement strand
CCCCGCGGCTGCCGTCCCCCCTTCTCTCGAGGGGTGGTGCGGGTCTTCGCGTTCGGAGCTGAAGCGAGTCAGCGTACCGGACGCAGAGGGCGAGGCTGAGGGGAAGGCCTGTGGCAAGACAGGGTCTCGGTGACCCTCAGCCGCGGCCCTGCGTCGGAAAGGGGTGAACAGCAGCCTGCGTTCAGAGGTCTCGCCCAGCGTTTGCATACAGCCCCAGAGGCGCACTTACCTTATGCAGTTGATTTTGGGACGTAAGAGAATGTCCATGTGTCGTCCAAGAGACGTCCGTGTGTCCGAGCAGCTGTGGCGTACAGGTGTACAGAACTGATCTCAGCTGGTAGCTTGTAGGGGCAATGCTGAAATATCAGCTTCGACTTCTCTTGAGTCACAGCCGCCTTCCAGAGCACGTGGTTTTTGAAATTAGCCAAATGTGTAATGCAGCATTTGTTATTCCCTCGTCAATATGAGACACGTTGTTGTCAGAGCCTGCTCATCAGCGAAGTACGTATTGACACCGTCACGATCTAGCCTGGTCTGAGAGGTTTAGGATAAAATGGGTCTTCTCCTTTACAAATACTGGGCTTTAACCATTATACCCTTCTTTGCATTTCACAGTAATAAAAAGAAGAGCTTTAGCTGAATAGGAGGCATTACATTTTCGTTACAGAGAAAAAAAAAAAAACACAACACATTACCAAGGAGACTTTTAACATTGCAAAGCCACTTGCTCAAAAGGAACCTCAAAAGGTTTTTCTGTTCAAACTGATTTGGGCCCCCTGGTGCCTGTGCGTTGTAGAAGTCTGACGTGCTCCTTTCCAACAGGAGCCCCCTGAGCAGCGGTACACAGATGGTACGCAGCCGCACGCACGTGCTCCTCACCTTCATCAGTGGGCAAAAGCGCTTCTCCACGACATCTCAGTTTCCATTTGACCATCCACATCTACTGCTCCCTTGGCACTCCTGTTCATCTCCTCCACCACCGAGCCTGATCTCCAATCTGCCTTAGGCGTATTACCACCCACTGCTCTACAACTGGCTCCTGTTCTTTATGCATTTGAACTGGATGTGTCTTTCCTCTGCATTTTCAGGGCATCAGCTTCCTTTCCTAAGGAAATAAGATCTTTCCGGTGTCTTTAGGCCCTAGAATCTGACTGGCTTTTATAAGTTACGTACAAATTGCAGTTTGCCAGGATATACAACATGGGCAGTTACTTTCCCCAGACACGCCACAAGCATCTCCCTGACAATAAAAGTAGCCCTAAAAATATCAGGCCTGTGCCCTGAAGCATGGAAACACTGGAAATTCCTTCCAAAAGCGTGTCAGGCAACATCAACAATAGATGGTGCTACCAGCAGCCTCTTATGTAAGTGGCCACTACTGAGGTGTAAACTTAAACTTAGCTGTCACCTTGTAATAAAGCACACATCATAGCAAAATTATGGTCTTACCACATGCTAAGCCTCCCAGACATTTAATAAGGCATACACTTAATAAGGCATACACTTAATAAGGCATACACTTGGATGTCGTTAATTACAGAATATGCTACTAGTTGTCTGTCTGCTCTTTGAAAGATGATATATCACTTTTAGATATTTTGATTATCTTTAAAAGGAAATATCAAACTATGTGGGGAAAAAATTATTTATTAACAACATAGCTGACATCCATGTTGCTGCTAGAAATTATAGAATAGTATTCAGTGTTTGCACATTAGAAAATGTAATTAATTTAATGTTCCAGCATGCAAATTGTAAAGTTAAAATCTCATAGACAGTGGATGATGGAAGTTCACATTGTATAGGCCTTGGGCTCAGATCAGAGATAGCAGTTGACAATATAAAATAAATTAAAGAAAAGAGCAAGTCAGGAAAAGGGTAGGATACTGTGAGGAAAAAATTGGGAGGTTCCTGGCAAAAATTGCCTTGTTATTGCCTTAGACTGGAAATAAGTCTAGCTGGGTGGGAGTTTGAGCCCTCAATACCAGTTCTTTTGCAGCCTGGCAGACCTTAAGTGCTGTCAGCTTCATCTTTAGTGCTTAATTAGTCCTGACTTGATGTGCTCACTCTTTTAGTTGTTTGTTTTTTTTTTTTTTTAATTCTTCTCCTTTCCATGGGTCCAAGTTAAAATTCAGAAAAAGAAGAAAACCTCTTGCCATGATCCTTTTCACGCAGAAGAAGAGTGGAGGGCTTCTTTCAAAACGTAGGCCCACTGTCAGCTGAACAAAAGCCATGTAAACCAAAGTTGCTTTGTACATCTCAGTAGCTCCTTCATGGAGTCACTGGGCATGAGGTGACATGGCCACCACTTAGGGTTGCTCTGAAGGTAGACTTTAAGTGGTCCCTTCTGTAACACCAACGTTCGTTTTCCTGCCACTGGGCCCGTGCAGTCCTCTGCTTACTCAGTTTTTCTCCACTCTCTGTTTGGATGCCACGGGACAAATGTTTCTGCATCCCTTAATCTAGTTTATTTATGTGAGTCCCATGTCTCAACTTTTTCTTCTGAGCTCAGCTGTGCAGCCATTTTCAGTGGAAGGTCAGCAGCACCTCTCTGGGAAGGAGTCATGGCAAGTGCTGAGTGTAGAGACCTGTGCTTCTCTGCAGAGAAAAACTGCACTGGTTCGAGACGATCACAGGGGCATCTTCATTTCTCTCTCTGCTGCTGCTTCTTTTTGTTTGTTTTAGGTTTTTTTAAATGAAACTAGATTAATTTTTCATATGGAAAATTGTATTTCTCCTAGGAACAGCTCTTTTTGTTTTACCTTAAGCTAGTTGGTAAGCTATGCTGAAAAATATTAAACTTCAAAATGAAAAAAGCAGGACTACTGAAGGATTTCAGTTCAGCTGAATGATTTTTTTTAAGTTATATAAGTGATGCAGCTATCCAAAAAAAAAAAGAAAAATAAAAAAGAATAGTGGCCTTTTTCACCCATTCATGAGGTAGACCTGCAGTCAGTTCAAAACTGCTATTGCTGGGATACTGCTGTGCAATAACATGGGGTCAGCAGTTCAACAGATGCTTTTCTGCCCCTTTTGCATATAGAAAGCTGCAGTCCACATTGCTTTTTAAACATTGGTCCTCAAAAGACTGTAGCCTATCTCATCTATATGCTGAGCTTACTGCCTTTGGTTGTTTGGATGAAAGGGGAAAGTCACACTGATTCAGACCCAGAAGTATGACCCAGAAAAAATGACCAAGAAATGACCCAGAAGAAATAAGGGAGTGAGGGTCCCACGACCCTTCTGTCAGTCAGTCCATTCTGTAAATCATTATTAATGAAGTAGCAATAACTCTACAGGTGTAATTAGGTTTTTTCCCTTCCTAGGATGGACTTGCAGAACAGACTATTTTGTAAAAACTCTAGAGATAGCACAACAGTAAAAACTACTGATACTATCTGAAATAAAAATGTCAATACTTGGGGGGGTGGCATTGTTTGCGTTGGTTTTTGGGGTGGGGTTTTTTTCATTTTTACATGAACTTTTAATAGACTCCATATTGTGCTTATAGAATCATAGAAAAGCATCCCATTTTTGCTGTGCAGTATTCCAACATCACTAAATTAAGCTACATTTTAGCCTAAGGAAACAAGCTTTATTGAGACCTAGCTGTCTGTGTGTCCATCCATCTCTCTATCATTCCTTTTGCTTTGATGTTATTTGCCAATTTCAGCTCAATTTTATAAAAGAGGTTTTATAGAGATCTCAAAGATAAGTTCCTACAAGTTTCAAGAATGCAAGTACCAGAGCACAGGAAATCGACATCGATGTGTGTCCCCACCAGAAAGCAGCTATTTTTTATGCTGACCCACAGCAGCCAGTTCAGGTATTGATATGTATATAGCTGTGTACCAGCTACAGCAATGCTATTTCTTAAGCCGATTTACTCCCCCGTCCCCCTCCCAAAAAATAAGGCATTTGAGGTATATGGAGATGTAGTGGAAAACTGGTGGCACCATGGGATTAGAAGACATGAGGAAGGCCTGATGGGGCAGCAGCAAAAGGATCACACGGACCACAGAGGATACAGCCGGGATTACAGAGGTAAAGACAACAAGGGAACTTCCATATAGACCACAAATCCATGGTAAACCAAGCGTTACAGTAGAACTTACTTTGTATGTAGCTGTGGGAAATGTGAAGCTGCGGGACACGCATTAAAAGCACCCAAAAGTTATCTTAATGGAAGCCCTGCTTTGTCTCAGATACATACCAGGTTACCACTTAATTGTAAACCTATAAACGCAGCATTTTCAAGGAAGCTCTAAGCATAAAATTATCCAAAATAATTCTAGTCCGTAGAAATGAAACCCAAAATCCAATCCCTATGCTTGCTAAAACTAACAGTTGGATTCTAGGATAATCATTGTCAGCCTGCTACAAGGGATGTTACCGGCTGCCGCTTTACACATTCCTGAGGGAAATTCCTGATGTGCTATTTGGGGTGAATGTTTTGTTTTATGTATTTGTCCCAAAAGCGATCACTTCACTGGCACAACTTTGAAATATTTGAATGGTCTTGCTTTTATATAAGATGATGTCTAAGACCCCTACCAAGCCCTCACAGGAAAAAAAGGATTACATTGTGAGCTGAGAGCTCAAAGATTATTGCTGGTGGAAAAATACCACTCAGAATGGTGAGAAGCAGGAGTAGTCTGGACAGCATCATATCCTTAAGTCACTGTTCCACAGTGCAGAGCAGACACAAAAGTGAGGAGACCAGTTCCTCATCTATCCTTCCAACGGAGTTTTTTATGCAGTGGATCAAGCTGGACAGATCCAAAATGGAGAAGACTATTTTGACACGCTACTGATAACTGGAACAGATCTTTGGTACCAGTCCCAGGCAACTGCAAATGCTGAGTCCAGAAAGGGCCTCTGGATCCCTATTACATATATGACAAAGCCACAAATGTTTCCCCAAGTCCTATAATACTTTGTACAAAAGGTACAAAAATATGACAGACAAGTAATGGAGGATGGCACCAGTGCTTTCAGTCCCTGCAAGTCCCAGCAAGGAGCTGGTCAACCAATCAGTTGATCCTAGAAAGCAAACCGGTATTCACGCTTTACAGGGACAAGCAGCCCATCTCCCACAGCCACTGCTGCCAGCAGGACGGGGGGAATACGCCTTCCCGACCCCAGGCTGGGGATCAGGTTAACTTCGCACGCGCAAGCAAGGCTCACCAGCTTTTGGAGTTATTTTTGCAGGGATATAGGACCTAATTTGAGGTCTATAGATCTGATGATTTGCATATTTCTATTGCTAAGGGTAAATACTAGATAAATAAAGGTTCCATATACGAAGAACTCTGGATCTGACAGCTTTAAGGCAAAGTTTCAGACTTCGTTTTGCCCCCAAATGCAAGGTTTCGGCGCTATGAAGACACATCGCTAGTATCGGCTTAACTCAAATTTACTTGAACTTCTTATCTATACCTTGATTTTATTCATGCTGTAGGCTGCTAAAGCAGCTTGTATTTTAAAGTCAAGTCCTTTAAATTGCATGTCTAATCCTAATCTTTTCTGAATTCATTCTATCTCCTTTATAATTTCCCCTTAACGGCATACAAGTTAGAATAAAACAAAACCAAACCTCAAACCAAAAAAACCCAAACACATACCCTCCTTTCCTTAAAACTACAATGCTACTTCACTTGTAAAGTAGGTAAGCACAAGAAGCTTCTGATCCTCAGCATTGCAGGAGTTGTAATGCCACTAGTTAAATAGGTGTTATGTGATTAGAGCAGGGGAGCAATGCAATGCTGAAGCAAGACTGTCAGGGGCAGGGTTTTACCCTTGAATTAATTTGTGTTGCTTTTAAGAAAGAAGGAATTACACAGATATAAAGGAGGAAAGTCTGTTGCTGTATGTTAGATATATTTTAAAATATAGCAGTTGCAATGTTTTGGAAAAAAGAATCTAAGTTAGAATAAGTGTGAAAGAGTTTCTTCATTTTCACTCAAAAATACATGGGATGTACGTGGAATGTTGGTTTTCTTAATTTAGACATATCAGAAAACAGAATGCTCACAAGGGACCCATGTGATACAGGAAAACCCTTTGGAAACTGTGATGTTTTCTGAGAAGAAATTTCTTACGGAGACTAAGACTTCGTTTTCAACTATTCTGCTTTAAAGAAAAATTTAAAAAGAATTGCCCTCAAAGACAAATTTATCTTTCATAGCATATTATTGCAGCATTGGAAACTACTTTTCATTTAGGAACATCCAAGCTCTGCAATTAAGTAAATGTCTTCATGTGGACGGTGCCCGAGTGAGGATCTCTCAGAACTGGTATAGAAGACAAGATTCTGAGAAGAGACATGCTGAAAGCAAATAGGCAGGGGTGGAAATCAAACCATTAAGGTTTTTCTGTTAGAGTTAACAACTTCAAACACTTCAATGTCTTTCTCTCTTTGTTTATAACCAGGACTGAATACTTTGTGTAACCTCCTTCTACTGCTGATACTTGTAAAAAGTGAAAAGGGGCAAGACTGCAGTGATTTTCATTTCATAGAACTTCATTAATCATTTAAATGGAAACAAAGACATTCGCATCCAGCCTCATTGTGTTCCCATTGGCAGAACTGTCAAGCCTTGAACAGCTACTCCAGATTTGGCTCCTCTCATATTATAACAGCCTCAGCACCAAATACTTTGCATTGGAAATTAGTCACAACAACAGTGGAGTGAAAAGGATCTGTATGATTTGGATTTTCTCCAAATCACAATTAAACTACAAAAAAATCAAGCCAGTTTTCTCCAGTGAAAAAGAGCATGCATTATTCATTTCTTCCTGGATTGTGCATCTCTAGGTTTTGGGGATGGGGGAATTCTTTCTCTGTCCTAGCTTTTAGTAATCATAATGCTTTTGATTTAGTGCCCTCTTCTGCTTGATAATGTGACTGCATGTTGCCCAATGGTTAATTATTCTCAGTTAGCCCTCACTAGAGAATAACATTTCCAAGTAACTATTGGGAAAGAGAGTAGCCTTATACAGGAAGAATGAAACCAGGAAAAAAAAAATACAAAAATCACATTATGGGAAGGTGATCAGTGAATCTCCATAGGCCTCAGTAAGAGAAGGAGGGAATATGATCTTGATACATATTACTTCCACTTAGTCTCTATATTTTTCCCTTTAATTGAATTTGTTTGCATACTGCAGTCAATGCCAAACTGAGAAGCCAAAGTACAGGCAGCCAAACTTCCTGAGGTGAAACACAAACTACAGCAATGCATAACACTTTTCCTAGTGCACAAGCAGATCTCACACATATATCTTTTGAAAGATAATTAAGTCATGAAGGTTTAAGATAAGGAAACTATTTATCACTAAACAAGCAAGTTTTTAGTAGTTAAGAGACACTGAATCCACACATGAAGCTGATACAAATAATTAACAGACCACATGAAGAAGAACAGTCTTTTCTTCTGTGGAAGAGAAGCTTCCCATTTGTGTGTTATACAGGAGCTGTTGAACATCAATCACATACAGCCTTTCAGAGCTTGCTAAAGCCATCATTTCCATTTGGTGACACGTCAAGAGGAAGAGGAGAACATTTGCAGATAGCTAAACCACTAAGTAAACCATGTCATTTCAACAACCTGTAGTTCAAGCAAATGGCAGGAAAAGCTCCAGCACAGAGACCTCCAGTTTTAGCCCTTCTCCCCATCCCAATAAATTTGGAGAAGGCAATAACTCCTGCAGCATCCCAATCAAAGGAGCAAAGACCAGAATGCAGGAGAATCCAGTTACCCACAATGACATTTGATGCCTATCACTCTAGGATGGACTTTGTTTTCCTCATCCTGCACACCTTCCACCTCCCGCAGCAGGCAAGCGGAGCAAGAGCAAAGCATACAACCAAGAAATACCTTTCCTAAGACCAGAACTGTCTGTGTGGCAACAGGGGCGGCACTCTGTGCAAATAAGTTCCTCCATGGGCAGCAGACAAAGTGATGCTGGCTCCTATGTCCTTTTACACAAAATGCCTTCTGTCCCCGTGTGTCTCCCCCCACCCCACACATACTTGTGCCCTCTAAGCTCTCCTCCTGCACTGCTGCTAGCTCAGTCTTTCAACCTCTAGCCATCAGCAGAGAGGAAACAGCATCTGCAGCAGCTAATTATGGCCACCAAAGTGCTACTCAGCTGCATCATATATGTGCATTTGCTCATCTGCTGGCAAACACCACAAAATAAACTATTCATCTCCTTAGTCCTCACTCAGCTGGTAGGAACTTTGTGTCCTTCCCCTCTTGGTGGTAAAACAGAAGTTGGGGTTGGATAGTTGGCTCAAAATCTTTGAGGGAGAAGGAAGAAGAGAGACTAACAGGTGGGAAAAAAGCACAGCCTTGGTTCTTGGCTTGGTTTGGGTTTGTTGGGGTTTTGTGGGTTGGGGTTTCTTTTCTCAGAAAAACAGATAAAAAATCATATTTTAGCACATCATCAAAGCTTGCTGCACAGGCACAAGAAATCTTGGTTAAAGTATTTCACTCTCAGATTTTCCAAATTTTGAGTACCAAGTTGCTGTTTGAATTCTATTTTTAAGTAATTGTTTTAAATGTCTAAGAAGCAAATGAAAATAAAATTTAAATTCTATATTGGTGTCAACACGGGCAAAGAGTAAAACTGAAACTCTTAGATGGACTTCATCTGTCTCCAGCATTTCAGCTAAGTGAATTGCTGCTAGCAGCAACAGGCTGTCATCCTTCACGTGAACTAGCGCTAGAGGGAGGTGAAATGCTTTGCCAGCTGGTTTCACAGAGAGTGGCTGACTGCAGAGGAGCAATTTGCAGTTTGGACAAATTCAGGAATCTCAAGTTTTACTCTGAGCTTTGAAGTGTATTGTGAAGAACAAACCTTTTCCCCATCTCCTTTAGTCTTGCATTACGTTTGCTCTCTGCTGTGATCTTGTTCTCCTTAGTGAGCCAATACTCTTTCACCATTTTCTATGGTTCCTCAGCCTTTGTGTAGCAACTCAAAAATTCACTTTTCTGGAGGTGAAGGACATGAAAACACTCATCTATGTGATAATTAGACTCCATACTAGCGTGACTGATGAAAGTGATCAATGATGTCTAGGGACCACCTAAACCAGTAAGACAAATAATTTCTGATTAAGCAACAAGGCATTCTGCATGCAGTTTTGACTATTTATGTTGAAGAGCAGCCCTCTGCGAGTTGCAAAATATCTCTGCTGTTAATCCAGCATAATCAAGTGCTGAAGCAGACTGTGTTGTGCTACATGGCATTACAGCTAGAATTTATAATACGTTCCTAATTCCTTTCGCTTTCAAGAGTAATGTCAGGTTTTTTGGTTTGGGGTTTTTTTGCGTGTTGTTCTTTTAAAGAGGATCTCTGACATGAGGCGGGCTATCCTAGGACCCTTACATTTTTTTAAGTCAGAAAGATTAAAAGCTTTGGAAAGCACACCATAGGTTGTGCTTCAATTCTTCAGGCATCTGTTCTCAAGGGCTGATATATCTTGCCATATATCAGGGCAGTTCCAGAGATAAAGGGACATTCAGCAAAGCCTACAATTTCAGAAATCCTACTGCCAGCTGCAGAAATTAGAAACAGTTTCTTTCACTGGGAATTAGTGAAAATGCAGAAATGGTACATTTAAGAGTATGCATCCATCATAGGATGTTTAATCTACCGGATAAATAAAGATAGACTCTCATCCAACAAAATATCAGTCTAAGAGTTTTATTCCAGTAGCTTTGTCTACAAAAATTGCTTTTAATCACAGTGGCTTTATCCTTTAAGCAGAAGGCTGTGGTATGGCTTCTTGAAGTTCAGGAGCCTGATTTTGCCTCTGCATTATTCCAGTTATTCCTAAGCAGGTACAGGAGCAATAGGCTGTATTTTTGTTGGAATGCTATTATAATTTGCTGTACGATGGGGGAAGGAGCATGTGTTGCTTTGTGCCATGGGTGGGAATGTCATAATGCTGTAATTTCCCTTTCAACATTTTACCAAACTTTTGCTTGAAGAGAAAGCAGTCAGATACACCCTATACACTTACTATATAACATACCTTATTTGGCCCTGGTTTAGAATTACCACCTTTCTGTGATGGCTGTAATGCTTTTTAGCATTGCCTCCCACTGAGGTGGGGGTGTCAGTAGAAATTTTGTAGTAGGTGCACACTCATGCACATAGCTCAACAGAGGGCTAGGAGAACAGTGTCATGCAAGCCTCTTATTTATTATAGAATTTTTCATTATTAAGATAACACTAGCGTGACAAGATTATTTAGCTATTCTGTTCTTTATTAGTCCCTAAGAATCCTTGTCCATTTGAACACCTGTGACAGCCTTCCATGGGGATTTTGCTGGCCATCTGTGAGCGCTCAGAGAGGAGCTTTACCATAGCCTAAATTGCTCATGACTTGTACAAGAGTGTTCTCTCAAACTTCCGTGTTTTTATGCCACTGCTGCATGTCACTGCTACGACAGAACAACACAGAAAGACGACAGCAAGCTAAATAAGGTTTGGTGGGAAGGGGGCCCAGCACCCCCAAGGTAGGAGCCACCACTTCGATCAATGGTGATAACTTCAACCAGTGGTATTTTAATTTTCATGCTATAGAGCACCTATTGCTAATATGTGCAAATGGGTTTTGTTCCCGAAGCAGGAGGAACCTTAAAAGTGTTTACTCCTGGATATTATTGTGCAAGGAAGGGTAGCATCGAAATGTTTATACAGGGGGGAAATTAGATCCTGTACAGCCAAATGTCCTATGCTTACAATTGCAAATCCAAACTTGGGAGCAGACAAGGTTGTTATTTTCCCTGTGACCCAATTTAAAAATACTAACGGGTAGTTTTTTATAAGATTTTAACTTAGTTAAAACCTTTTAGTTACATTTTAGCATGGAATGTTACAATGATATAATTATGCACCACAGTTTGGACCAAAAGTAAGAAATCAATGTACATAACAAGACAACAAGGACATGGAACGAGTTCACCTGACATGGTTTCAGTTAAGTCTACTGCTTCTCTTAGCACGTGTATTTATTACATGCTGGGTGGTGCTTTGGCAGTTATTACTGGATGCTACTTTCTAAAGTTAATCACAGAAGCGTCTCTCTAACCAACCTAAATCATACTAGCTTGTCTGTTGCAGCAATGAATACTGGTCCTAATGAGCAGTGTGTGGTATGACAAACTGCACAATTTCTTTTATGTCTCCAAGGAAGAGTATGAGGTTTCACACAGGAATCAGCTGGTTGATTGCCACAAATATTTCCATTAAACTTTTCAAAGGCTTCAGCACTGCTTACTGGGAAAAAGAAAAAAGAATCCAGTTTAGAGGAGGCAACAATACATGATATTTAGCAATAGACTTGATTCATCAGGTCTTTTTCTTTGCAAACATTCAAAGCACACTGTCAATTTGACTGCAGGTTATCAGTTAAGTGAATTACAGCATATAAACACAACTGCTGTGTAAATCATGCTTATCTGATGGCTTGTGAAAACTTGCTCTGCTGCCACCAACAAAGCCCAATTTCAAGGAATCCTTCATCTTCAGCCGTGTTGCTCAGGTGTAAATGAATTCCCCTGCATGCTGGCCACATTCACTAAGCCTTACTTCTACAAATAGCTACTTGCTTAACTTTAACCATGAGGTGAACCAGTTGTGTTTGCTGTGGTTACTGATAGAAGCAGCTTCACAGCAGTGTGAATTTGGGGCCAACAGCCACACACAGAAGAATTGCTGTGCTCTGGAAAGAAAGGGGAATAATAGTATATTCTTACCCAGGCATGCTCTCGAGCCTCAATTCAAGGCTTCATCTGAGAATTTCATCCATTACTACTACTTCTATCCCTCCAATTAGTGCTTTTTAACAAAGTGAACTGGATACTAATTTGATTGTCACGTCAACATTCTTTTGAATTTGTTTTTTTTTTTTTGCTTTTGCTTTGAATTCCCCCAGAAGTATGATTTGTTTTAATGCAAACGGAAAGTTAAGGTCTGTACTCTAAAGAGCTTAGAATCAAAACATACACTAAAAAAATAAATAAATTTGTTCTTTCCTAACTGGGAATGCATTGTAGCTCTTGACTTGTAAATTGGAAAAAGTCAGCCTGGCTTTCAATCCAGTGACAATCTTCCAGCACTATGTAGTAAATATTTGATAAACATTTCATTTTTTTTTTTCCCCAGCAAGATTGAATCGGAATGT
Organism: Phaethon lepturus; assembly: GCF_000687285.1. NCBI lineage: Eukaryota > Metazoa > Chordata > Aves > Phaethontiformes > Phaethontidae > Phaethon > Phaethon lepturus. The sequence goes on along the minus strand of NW_010532405.1, from coordinate 24,012 downwards.
AGTAAGAGACGCTTTTTGTAGCCTTTTGATGCTATATTCATAAAAATCCTTTTTTTTTGTCAAAAAGAGCCCAAGCAGTTTAAGCAGAATTCAGTGGATGCATATTCTGGTAGCAGATTAATCAATTTGTCACCTATTTTCAATTTGTTCCATTTTCAATTTTTTCCACTCCCACCCCTTTCAGTTACCGTCTCTGCCTTCATTAGTTGAATTGGATATATTAGGTATTTGTTGTCTAAATCAAAATCTGGAATAAAAACGCAACAATTTTAGGCTTGCAAGATGTTTACAGAGAAAAAGAGAGATTCCTAATTCTATTGCTTTCTCTATATCACTGCATTTATGTGCCCCAGGGTGGAGAGAATTTCTTGGCAACTTGTTTTTCTGGTGTGATATTCTCAGATGCCCGTAGCTGTCACTTTGAGCAAAAATAACAGCTTTGAGAGACACACTCTTGGAACTTTTCTGCACATCTCACCCACATTCATTAAATATCTGTTCCACTTTACACCATTATTCCCAGTAAAACACAAAAATTCTTTTTGGTAGAGGAACATATCTTATACTAGCATTTTGTAAATTATTTTATAATTGTAGGATTGGCTTGGCTTTGCCTTTTTTTTTTTTTTTTTTTTTTAGTTTTGAATGCTAAAACAACATGAAAAAAGACCATGCCATTTAAGAACAATATTTACCTTTTATGACAAGAAGATAAGCGGTATTATCATATTTTATATTGCAGTGGATGATGGAATAATTAAACATGCATTTGCAAAGGACTCAGAACATAACCGTAAGGTTGTATAAGTGTATTTAGGACATACATTTTGAGGATACAATGAAAAATAACTAACTTTGCTCTGTTTCCTTTTCCATTTGCACTGCTGCTCCAAGAATTATTGTATGAATTGTTAACTAGCAGCAAGTAATTTTGAGAATTCCTGACCTGAGAGGTTTATTTGCTTAACTTTCAGTTGTTTCTATTCTAGTTAATATCTCATCTACCAAGATTCATGTTCATATTTCAACCACATTTTTTATTCCTTCAGCTTTCTATCACCATCCTGCAGTCCATTTTGGAAAGGGGAGTCACAGGAATATCAAAACAGTAAGAGTGTTGTGGACAAAGTTTTTTATTCTAGAAAGTAATAAAGCCAACTGAGCAAGATACTAGCAAAATTATAAGAATATTATATTAAATATTTTTCATTAGCACAAACTAAAAGTGCACAGACACTAATTGTGAGAAAATGTCTTTAAAAAAAATGTTGCAGAAGGTTACAACTTCACCACATTTACACTGAGGATAAGAAGAGTTCACTTGTATAGGGCAATAACGGGCAAGTCCAGTATCTATATAATTTAAGACAATGTCCAAAGAACACCTTTTGCCTAGAAGCAAGCTACAACTCTTGGGCCTTTATCCAGTTTGCAAGGAACTAAGATAAACCCATAAATAAATACACAGCGTGACAACTGATACAGAAAAGTTGTGCTCTCTAGCCTCTAAAACATGCCAGCAATGGTTCCCAAACAATAAGAAATGCTGCAGTTAATTTTTTTTTTCCCCAGTGTTCTTGTTGGGAGCAGAAATAAAAATTCACCATCAGAGTGCATGTGCAGACTTACCACATGCTGCAATTGCCACTAACTGAGAAAAAAAGAAAGGTGAAGAGCAGGAAACCACATGCTGCATTTATACTGTGTACCTTTAGGGTTCCTTAGCAACTTCTTCAGGTGCCTTCTCCTCCACGGAAGCTAAAAATGGAGACAAAACACCAATGAGAAACATCAGAAACAACGTATTCGATGACAAATAGTCGATACCATTTACAAAGTCATATTAGCTACACAGACATGTTTCCTTTTAGCTTTTTAATTCTAATTGTAAAAGAGTTTAGAGGCCAAACTTCTAAACTCCTTTGAAAATCTCCGCAGTGATGAACATAACACACATTTTTCTTTGCATTCAATTGTATCGTTCAACTTCAATAGCAATATAAGATGATTTATAGCTTCATTAAAATGCTGTAAGGTTTATAAATATCACATGCTCTATATTTTTCTTTACAGCAATGTAATTTAAGAAAATTCTATCTTTCAAATCAAGTCAGGTGTTAAAAAAAAAGTTGTTACATTATACAAAGCACAAGCGAGAATTTCTTGTTCTTAATGAACTTTACATCTAGCCGCTTAGCAGGGCACTGAGGTCAAAACACCCCTGCGATCCAATTTAGCAATACCTATTTCTACTGCATGGCATATAATTTCAAAATTAAATTTTCTGCTAACACTATGATGCCAAACACAGTCATTGCTGGTAGCCACATTGCATCACTCGAGTTCTGCATGCTCTTGCAGCTAGTTCAGTGCAAACAGCCATTAGCGCTTTTCAGAGACAAAACATTTCAGACCCAGCTGTACTCTTGCACCTTCTGAAGTTTGCCCCGACTCCTCAGCATCAACGTCCTGGCTCCTTGAGGATGTGTCAGAAGTCTCTTGAGCTGCTGAGGCTACTTCTTCCTTGACACTGTCTAAGTGTTCCTCATGGGCAGAAGAAGCTGCAATATCCAAGACTTCACTCACAGTTTCTATGAATCAAATTAGAGAGATAATTGTCTTTCCATTCACTGGCACAAATGAGGGTGAGCAGTCAAGGCTCACAAAGCATGAGGTACCTGCCTAACATACATCTTTGAAGTAACTGAAAGCAAAAGGATCTATCGGATGATTAAATTTTATCATGCAAATAAAAGTCTGCAAGTGGAATTATAGAAGACTATAAGCTATAAAGAGCACTTTTCACGTCTTTAGACAAAGGTATTGTATATATGTATACATATTCTCCCAGGTATATATTCTCTTACAGCTACCCTCATTTTATTTTCTGATTTCTGTCAATTTATTGATTATGTGTAAGACACTAATGGTAAAGTTTCTATGGAAATAATCCTAGTCTGATCAGCACCACAGGACATTACACATATACTCCATATATCCTTGCAAAGATGTCACAGGTAGTTTTAATGTAGAAATGTCCTGACATCAGTCTGAAGGGTTGGGCTGCAATTCCAGTGTAGCATGATTGCCAACTAGCCATTTTTCAATACTCCTTGAGGATAAAACAATCTGTAGAAAAAGTCTGTAATATGTCTATTTATTAATATGTCTATATACAGATACACTCTTCAGGGAGACTGAGCACATCATCCAGCATGTTACATGTTAAATTTTACTTGACTAAATTCTGTCTTACCATATTCTTCTAAACTTTCTGTTGGAGGTCTCCATCACCACACACCTTAACTGCTCGGCAGGATAAGGTTTGCAGGGACTTTGATGTTACAAATTGTGTCCTATATTAAGATATATGTATATTAAATACAACTAACTAAACAGCTTCATTAGAAGTTCAATAAATGCAGTAAATGGGAGTTTTGTAGGGCTCTCATCCCATGCCTTTTTCCAAATATCTGCTTGCAGGTATTTAAATACAGCATATTCTGAACGACAACTATTTCATGTTATTTTGCAAAATACCGACTGAATTTTGAAGAAGAAACAGGAAAAAAAAAAATCAGGAATTACTGCCTTCGTCTCTATAGGGATCAGCAATGTTATAAAAATACTACATTTGAAATTCAGAACATTAGATACTTTATAGCTAGCATCACTTAATGTAATGCAATATATCTGCTATGGTAACCAGCTGCTGGTTTTGAGTTTGCAACATCAAACACTGTTTATATTACCAAAAACTTGCTCGCTGACTTACAGTATTTTCCTAATTTTTCTTCATTTCTTGGGATGTTTCAGTGTTTTAATTTCTTTCACATTAAGAAGAGTAGGTCAGTAAGCAAGTAGGGGGAACAACATGGACTGTCCTGCTTTTTAATAAAACCTCACTTCCTTTGAATGGAAATTGTGTTTATTTGTCACCTATAGGAATACCTGCCTTGAAAACAAACATTAACACTTTATACCACTTGTACTGAACGATTTGTCTCCGGTCTGAAGTATTCTTTGTGGCTATCAGAAAGGCAGTCTACTGCAACAAAATATGGATTCCTCACAACGTGTCCATCCATGTCTCTACGGAGTAGCTGTCACTCCCTAAAATACAAAGGGCCTTGTTGCAACAGGCATCGTATTTTTTAAAACCTATGTCTGTACATGTGAGTAATCGTCCTTGGCCTGCAGAAAACTCTATCTGGTACTTTCATTTCACAGAAATTCAAACGGCTTTCATGTCTGTTCCTTGAGCACACGCAGCTAGAGTTTCGTAGGAGCCGCCTTCCTGGTGCCACAGCTGAAGCACTCTTTTCGAGGGGAGAAAGCTGGCAGTAGCTGGTGGCTTACAGCAGCACCCACCGGGTCCTCCCTCACATCCATGCCTTAGGGCGTCATCTCCAGCAAAGGTTCAGACTGGCCCGTGAAGACCATTTTGGCATCATTTCTTTGGCCTATTGTAACTACAGCAAGCTATCTAAGCGTCTTCTGGTGCTCTGAGCACCATGAAAATAAGAACTGGTCCATAACCATGAAAGCTATTTAGGCATTAATCTGACATACAGAAACAAATCTCAGCGTATTTTTTGGTGGTTTGTTCACAGCTCCATCTTGGAACACACGCTCTGTATCCCGTTGGCAAGGTCAATGCGTTTTTCTCTGTCCTAGGGAATTGCTGTGATCCCAGGCAACACCAGATGAATGACAACCTGGCAAGCCGAGAACAAGCCCCCCACCTCTTTCAGAATCGGGACTGCCACACAGCCCCTCCTCTGTGGGGAATGCCAGACATACTGCCCAGGTCCCTCACATCCCCTCCTGCTGATCAGCTGGGAGCACAAAGCATTACAAAGGCTAGGAACTTCTCGTTTTGTTTCCCTGAATGTTAAATTTCATCTCAGTGCTATTGTGTCCCCCTCACCCTTTTTTTTTTATCTGCATGCATTCTTTTTTTTTTTTGTCCAGCTTAATCTCTCACAGCTGTTCCATGTAAAATCCTGCAGTAACATCCTATTTCATAAAAGATATTTTAATCTATGTCCAGTACAATGATGACTCATTTTCCATAATCCTTGGAAGAAGGATTTAATTCTCTATATGTTCAATTATTGCAGAGTTGTTAAAAAGTCTGTTGTGAAACTCCACAGCAATTAATAGACGTAATTGAAATAGCTTCTAACTTCTGTTATTTCAAAAACTAAAACATTTAAGCTCCTTTATTTTTTCAAAATAGAGTTGTAGAGGAGTTACAGCATCTTAACTGGTTCTGTGTTGTTTTCTGAATAGATCTGTTTGAAATTCTGAAGTCCCCATATTTCCTTGTGCAGCAATGACTACGACCTATTTTGTCTATTTATGCCAACTTTCTTACAATTTCTACAAGCTTCAACTGAAGAAAATAATCTGCATTGTGCAACTGCTTCTTTATTATCAGCTGCTTTATTATCAATGTCACACAATACTACTTCAGCTCCTTAATATCTTCAGCAAAAGACCCACTTGCAGCATTCCAGTCAAATTGGTCTCAATCAAATTATGACTCACCCTGACCCCTACACTTTAAAATCTGCTAAAAATGGGAACGTTCTTGATTTTTTTAGGTTCTTCTTATAATCACGAAAGTGGGGTTGTTTGGGTTTTCTATTTTCTTAATTCTGTAGGAGAGGACGACCCACATCATTCATCAATAGCACTGCTGAAGTTAAATGGTTTCATAATTTTACTGTTTCATTGGGTGTTTGGTGTGTCATGTCCCCTCTCCCCCCTCAATCTTAGTAGGATGTATTACTCTACAGCACTACACAGTTTCATACAAGGTGCTGGTAGCAAAATCTCAGCCTTTGCATATAATAATAGCTATTTTTTCCTGAAAAAGTGATTTTTTTTCTTTTGCTCATGCTTCTTCACCAAGCATTTGTCAAGATTAAGTTTCCCCTTGGGATAAGTAGCTATATGTCAGTACCAGCGGCTAGAGTTTCTTCAATTTTTCTAGGCATTTGTATATACCACTGCACTTACAGATCTGAATTAGGAGCTTAACTTCCTTGTGCTTTCAACAAAAGATATAACAATGTCAAGCCTCAGAGAAATCAAACTAACCATGTTTACTAACTGTAGGCAAGTGGTTAGCCTTTGCATATTGCATTAACAGCTGTTCTGAAAGCATTCAAAGGGATTTTAACATACTCGGGATTTTGAGGACAAACATCCTCAGGCTAGTTAGTTCCCCGGCATATCTCCGCTACGCAACCATAACTCAGCATCTTTGTAACATACATTGCTTAAGTTTAACAATGAACCCTAACAAAAATATCACCTCCTCCTGCCCAGGACAGTTATATGCACTCTCAAGTGGTCTTTAGCTCCTCTGCTTTAAGAGATAATCGTTCTGAGAAGAAGTATGGCCTTCCAAATTGCACATGCAGGAACAGAACATGACTGGGCAAGCACCAGCAGCACGTTACGTATGCGCCAAACACAGCAACAAACCACTTACGTTATGAAAACACATCTGGCCTGAGTTGAGTAAATACAGAAACGGAAATTGATTTTACAGACAAAAGGAAATTAAGTTTTTGTTTTCAAACTTTTTTTTGTTAAATAAGGCAGCAGCAGAAAAAGCTGCTTCCCGTATAAAGTAGCTATTCCTGCAGTCTTTAAAGGCCCAATTTTTACTCTTACAAGTGCTAAAGTTGCAGCACTGGAAGCACAGGACTCTACATTTCTGTGCATTCACAGTAGAACAGAAAACAAATCCAGGGCACTTCTGCATCCTCATGATTGTCAACGGAATTGTGTGAGTATTAGCGAGCTCAGCATTCCCCCAGCAGAACAGAGAAGCGTGGTAAGCAGGGACCTGCATGCCTGTCAGGTGACTGACTCATCTTTGCTCCAGCTAGTAATAAAAAATTAAAAAAACCTTCACACAGATCGCCTTTCTCCTGCTAATAATAAAAAAAAAAAAAACCAACACAAAACCAACACAAAACCCCATGCACGGGGACTGACTTTTAGAACCCAGATCCTACTGCTCGCATGGCCTCTTCCCCCAAAGCTTTCAAGCATTTAAAACAAGCTTTCCAACTTTCCTGAGGGAGTTTTTATGCAGATTCAGCTCGGATTTTTGTCTGGGACACAAAGCTCCAGCCTGAAATTAAACAGGCTCACGCTGGCAGTCATGTCCCACCACCTGGGAAACAGTACGCTATAGGCTGAACTTGAAGCACGCAGGTGAAAGGGAGGTATGGAGCCGACAGAGTTGGCACTGACCTTGATAAGTGGAATGTGAAATCTGTCGAGAACTTAGCTCTTGCAAGAATTTTTGTAGAAGATACTCTTTCTGATAGCATTTCTACAGGACATATATTGTCAGGCTTTAGCGTTCAGTGTTCATAAAGCTGGATTTTCCAAGCTGTGTTTCATGCCACACACCATGTGTAAAAACTAACAAACCAATTGTCCAATACATACGTATTATTTCATACCTCAGCTTTCATTGACAATTCCTGAAGAAAGCAATAGGATATATGAATAGGATATATACGATCAAGGAGAAGAAGTCGTCAACTAATTTTTTCTTTTCTTACTCTAGATGCCTACAGTCACATCAGCATTGCCAAGAGGAGTAAGCAGACAAGTCGGGAATGAGAAGTTCTGCTCCTCTGTTTAAACAAGCTTGGACTGGGAGCAAGGTACACCTTCCTTTGTTACAACACTGAGGTTTCTTCAATGCTAATTTAAACTACTGCTTTAAAGCTTACAGCAGCCCTTTCAAAAAAATCAACCACGGTAATGTGAGGATTAGGTCTTCAAAATTCCACTGAAGTAGCAGCTAGGTAGCAACTAATTGTTAAGAAAACAAACAAACAAAACTTATTTTACATATAGAAAGAGATTATTCTAAAAAGGAAAGAACTGCTTTCCTCCTTCCTTATGCAGGTGAAGCACCTCACCTTGTGAAAGAAATACATCTTTCTCTCAACATGTCAAAATAGAGGATGCTGTCTCTCTCAGAGCAACTTTAAAAGGAGGAAAAGTCCAAATTTTTAAAAACGCACGGGAGTTTTTAAAAACTCTCTTTAAAAGCATGGGGGCACTCTTGGAATTCAGAATTTCACTCCTACAGCAAAAAGTTTTACCACCTTTGGCCAGTCAACTCAGCACTGCTGCAAACGCTCTCCTTGTTCAAAGTGCTTTTGCGTTGAAACTTTTTTATTATTTTTAGTATTTATTGATACCAATTTATGGATGATTGATACAAATAGCCTGTAGGCATAATTATACTAACTTGTATATTATATTCTTAAATCTTACTTTAAGTGGCTTTGCAAGTATGTTTTCCTTATTTACAATACATACGCAAAAGATAGCTGTGCCAGATTTTAAAATGGAAGCTATATTCAATTTTTTACTTGCTCCGTAAGAGGTGGGGACTTTTTTCCCCCAGAATGGAAATTTTATAACAAAATCATACAAGATAACTAACAGCCTTCTCAGCAGTACAACCTATATTTTTTCCTCAGTTTTGTATTTCCCTACTACTATGTTTAAAACTATCACGTTTTCATTCTGATCCCAATCCTCTGATTCATTTTGCAAGTGATATTTCCAGTTAGAAACAACAACAAAAAATCTGAACAGGCACTGGTTTCCTGCAATTTTTAAAGATATTTAAAAATACACTTTTCTGAGTGAAGCACTTCACTTAAAGCAGTATCTTTCATATAATTAATTGGTTTTTTTAAGCAGTCAAGATGAGGCTGGTATCCATAATGCATAACGTCAGGTTCAATTATTTTAAAAAAATATTATTTGCAGAAGAATTTGGCTTTATAAAGCTAAAATAATACAAGTTAGGCAGCATAATACAAATGGAATCTGCCTGGAGCACAAGAACCAAAGCTGGAGTACAAAAAAAGGATTTGGTATTTCAAGCTGCTGTAGCATAACCAACGTCACACGCTAATTCCAAAGAAAAAAAAAAAGTCAAATTTAATTATGAAAACAGAAACAATATTTCATTCACAATCTTTTAGAGAATTACTCATACTAGAATATGATGCTTTTGTTTACATAAAGCTTCTCCTCAGTAAGGTCCACCGAGGGTCTCAGGATGTCCCCTGAAACATTCGGATAGGCAGTGTAAAAAATTCCCCATTCCTTTTCATAGTTTAAAGATCACTAGTGGAAAACTGACAGTGCAGTAGAATTCACTTTTCAAAAGTCAAATTCTGCCATGTTTGGAAAGTAATTCAGGAATGTATTTGAGACAGACTGCGAAACAGAGCACAAGAGGTGGGGTACCTGGCTCACTTAGATCTAATCCAGAGGAGAGCACAACAGTAGCCGGAAGAAACTACGATTCCCTTTAAGACCAGCTTAACATATTTTGGTTCCATCATCAGCTTTAAGGAAAATGGAAAGGAAGTTCCTTCAACAATGCCTTTTGTTCTAAATCCTGAGGTGGTGGTGACAGCAGAAGTCCCATTCCTTCCTTTCATCAGAAGCCACCTGCCACCCCAGGTACAGCTGACCTGGGTTCAGCACCTCCTCCCTCTGCTTCCAGAGGCTCAATCCCCCCATCAGCCACCTCAGCAATAGGAAGAGGGGGAAATAACCATCACCGACTCACTTTGGGACAAAATATGTCCGTGTGAAGTGAGCAGGTGCTTCAGGTGTCACTGGCCAGGACGACACAGGGAGCTCAGCATGCAAGGCTTGCAGACACACACCAGGGACATCACTTGGGACTACTTGAAATGCTCTGTCCCTGCTCAGTGGCTTTTTATTCAGTGACCATTTAGCATTATAAACAGCTGGAGTAAGTTATCCATCTCTTTGGGAAAGGAAAAACACTTAAGACTTAAACAATTGGCTTAAAAAGGAAAAAAAAAAAATCTACTGGATGGTTAACCTCAGACCAATGCCCCTCTCCGACACTGTGATTCAGCACTTGAGCTCAGACAGGAAAAAATAAACCTCTCAGCTCTACGTGCTAAACCGAATCGGGGAACTAACAATTATTTAGAAAAACGCCGATTATTCTTCAGTCCGATCCATTCCTTGAATGCACAGGACAGGAACTAGTGGCTGGCAACTGCCGAAGCCCACGTGGCCCTCAGGAAACTGTTTGTGGAACTGCCCTGGCCCGACCACCCTGTTGTTTGGACATGGCACGAAGGCAGCCTCTGCCTTCCCTACCCAGCAACACCTCCCACAGGCGTCAGGAGATTTCTCCCTTTGGCATTTCAGTTATTCCATAAGTCAAACCCAAACCAGAGGCTTAGAGCCCAAGGTCTTTGACAAACAGATGAACAAAGGCAGGCTGGGATATTTAATAATCCTGTCACTATAAAAATATGTCAGTTGTTTTTTCTTTTTTCAAGCTGTCCTTAAGTAATCCAGAGAAAATCCATGAGGTCCAGCTGAGAGCCTAAACCATGGCATTATGAAGCACATTTTTAAGGAAAAAAAAATTTCTTCACTCCACAGAGCAAGAAAAAAACCCAACTTCAATCAACCAAACATTTCACAGGTTGGTTGTGCCGGATATAGGTCACTAGCTCCTAAGAAAAGCCTCATTATTTCATACTAATGACCAGAACACTCACTTCAAGAGAGCTTATTTTACAATGGATGATTAAAAAAAAAAATTCAGAGATGCCTGTAATGGTCAGAATAAAAGCATAACAGTGCATAGCAGATTAATCCAGAATAGTTTAAAATACCTCAAATAATTTCAAGTGTATCATTTTATGTTCTGTAACAAGGATTTGTAGCAATGAGAAGCAATTCACATTGTAGTTGGTTGGTTGGCTGGTTTAAACATCTAGCCACTGATTGGAATGGACCACGAGGAAAACTAGTGCAAGTTAACATAAACAGCATATATGAAAATGCACTAATAATTTGACGTATAAAATCCTTCAGAAGTTCTAAAAAAACTTTTAATTAAAGCTGGGCATTTTTTTTAACACTCTTCATACAAAGTAATGCACCAGGTTTTACCCACTTACATTGTTTTCAGAGGAGCAACCAAAGTTCAGCGTGTTGTTTTTTGAAAAGGATGTTTCTCTCTGCAGTGAGAAACGCTGCCCAAAAATTAATATAAAAATCCTCATCATTACCATGCCAGTTTCAACTGCCACCACAGGAGAACAGAAAGGGGTCCCTGTTGCCGTTTCCTGTAAAGCAGGACACTAACAGTATTCCTCTGCGTGCTGTATTTACAGAAAATATTCACAGGTAATACTACTTAAGGTAAAGTAAATGCTAACAGTATTTGCCGACCAAAGTGAGCTCTTGCTTTATAATTTAAAGAAATAAAGTTACTTTAGGATTTTTTTTTTTTTAGTCTTGACAATGAGCTATAAATATTTTATTGGTAAAAAGCAGTAAGTCCATTTTCTCCTTACTAGTGACATCATTTAGGCATTACTCACTTTATGTCCTTTTACCACCTTTAATTTTTTTAAGTTACTTGTCCCTTTGTTCTACAACAGACAAATGAGAAGACAGTTATTTTATGTAGTTCTCCTCCACTTAGTTGTTTGCACTCTTAGCTAGGAAGTTCTAGGGTCTTTTTCCATTTTACTGGAATCTTCCTCCCCAGCCCAGTGCATGCTGCAAAATTCTCTTTTCAGCTAGGGTGTCCAAAACCGAACAGCCTCTCCATTTATGAACTTGTGTCTTCAGATATTCACAACTTTTACAGAAGTCTTTTCTAAATATTGTTCCCATTCTTCCTACAGAGATTCTCCAGTTATGCTATGATGACTCATCTACAAGCTCAGTTTTATGAAGGAAAAACAGGAGGAAGACAGAAGAGAGTAGTGGACAGTGCATGGCAATCAGAGAGATGCAAGATAAACGCAGCAACCCAAGGGACAGATAAAGAAAGTGATAAATGTGAAGCAGAAATACTGAACAGGTATTTCAGGTTCCACAGGTATAGATACTACCCCAGTAGGATAACATTCACCTGATTCAACTTTCTAGAGCCTAATTTAGCTAGCTTAGTCCACCATAATCAATGAAGAGAGGAAAAAAAAAAAACCTATAAAGGGAGATTCAGAATAGGAAACCTTTATCACAGCTGGTAATTAAGCACAGATTTTGTCAGATTAAATGAATACTTCCCTTGATTCTGTCTTCTGTTACACAAATCTACACCTTGAGACTCGTTTCATGAATTATACACATGAAAATGGCAGATAGTAGGCCTTAGTTATGAGATGCTTCTCATCTATACAAGTGAGGTTGAGAAGAGAAAAAAAAAAAGGGTAGCTATTTTCCCAAGGTTCTACTGTGAACAAGTGGTATAATCATAAAGGATAAGGTCTGTTCAGCCCTGTGCACGCTGCATCTTACCCCAACGCCTAAGGCTGTAAAGAGCTGCAGGCTGCACGGCTTCTCCTCCTTCCCCCACCCCGCACAAGCAAATGCCTCGAAGGATGCGTGTGTTCTACGGAGGAACATCATTCCGAAAACCTCTGAAATAAGTATGAGCAATTGCAAATGACTCTGAGGACTTTTCAGCAATCTTCAAAATACTCCCAGTGTCAGAGCATTTGAATACGCATCCGGAGTTACGTAATTTAGCAAGAAAAAAACAACGTACACCGATCATGTTGGGTGTTTCTGTCTGCTTGGCATCATTGTGCGATCAGGCCAGCAACAGCCCTACCCAGAAAGCAGTAACTCCTGTCCAGTGCAGCCTGTATTTGTTTCTCTAGGCTGCAGAGAACTGGTGTTCTAACGCCATTCGAAGCTTAACGTGGAAAACACGGGCACATTCACACACTAATCCTCCCCAAACCTAGTTATTCACTCAAACAGTGTTTGAAATAACAGAGAAGAGATCACGTCCTTCAATACTTACAAAATTAGAGAAGAACGTAACGCTACAGAAGTGCGGAGTCCAAGAAAGCAGGGTTTTGGGCTAATTGCTCTTGCTATTCCACCTGATAACACCAAAACCTCAAGCCTCAATACTAGAGTTGGGAATAAGGTTTTTAGCGGCAATCCAAGAACTAAAAGTCAACAGATGCAACAACACTGCCTAATCCAAACAGCACCTTACCAATCTGTGCACTTTATAGCATTTGTTCTATCGGAAGAAAAATTTATCTTAATTTATGGTCCCCAGACCACAGAGTACAACTAGAACAACAGCAGGGAACTTACCAGCAGCAGGTAGTAACCAAGACTGACAGCACAACAGCTCAAACAGTAAAAGGTACAGTAAACTAGACTTTGGAGGAAGCTAAAGCCTTGGGAACAGAGTTACATGGCACAGTACGTTTTTTGGCAACAGTATTTCAGGGAATTCCAGATATCAGTAGTGGGTTGTGAATTGCTTAAATTGAGGCAAGGAGAAAACTCCAGCCAGGTACAATTGTACTTAACTTTCTAAAATTGAAAATTACCCTGATAAAAGTACCCACCTCGAAGGTTGGTTTTGGGGTTTTTTTTGTTGGTTTGGTTTGGGGTTTTTTTTTTTCACATCCATGTGTATAATCACACGTTCACATTATCTGTATACATACGTATGTATACTGGAGCTGGAGACAAACGTCCATTGGCACCTTGCACTTCCAAACATACTACAGAAAGCCTTATAGATTAAAAGAAACAAATGCATTTGAAAAAGCAGAGGTTTACTGGTAACAATAAAAATACTTGCACCTTCATCTGCAGAAGTAACATCAAGCTACCAAGAAAACTAATGACGTTATTTAAATAAGTATTCTTTCTCAAAGTAAGCCTGCATCATTCTTAGGCAGTTCTGAAAGAAAAAGAATTCTCTACCTATGTAGATACACTTTTTTTTTCTTCTGAATGGAGACAACACAAATGATGAACATGGTTAAATACAAAACTGAAAGGTATTTCCAGAGGGATCTTAATTATAATTTTTTTTTTAAAAAACACAAATAGCTCTTGACTGCAAGTAAACACTGAACAAAGTGGTACACAGAAAGCGGAGAACTTCTGAATCAAAATACCATGTACTTATCTTTTAAGTATTATGCCAATGGAAAATAGTTTTTACACAGCTTAAAGGAAAGGGACACTGCTTTAAGCCTGTGCTTGTATGACCACGTGCTGCTTGTTATACCCTTCACATGGTCAAGAGCCCGACGTCCCCATCAATTCCTTGAAGATCTGAGGGAAGAACCGCTTCAGCGGTCGTGCTGTTCTGCTGCAGACGAGGCCTGGAGGAGAGGAGCAGTGGAACACTAAGGTGGCAGGAGCCTCTGCAGCCTCCTGGGGCATGACTCGGGGTATGCAGCGGTCACAGCGACTTAGCCCCGGTGGGGGAACCTCATGTGAGCTGCTTAAGGGATCTATAGGGTACACTCTTGACTTTGGCACAACTCGATGAACAGTTATTTCCAATGGTCTTCACTGGTGACCAGTGGCATGAGAACTGTTCTCAGAAGCAAGTTTTAACATGCCAGAAACATCAAAGAGATCAGGCAACACTACGCCAGGGACAACACTCCCTTGCTTTAGAAACTAGTAATTACTGAGGGGGAAGTACAACTTCAGCTGCTTGATAGGAAATGCTTTAGCTAACGTGTGATATCCTGGTTAGAGGTTGGAGGGAAGAGGGCTGAAACAACATGCAGAAGTTTCTCAAGAATTTTATATCCCACAGGTTCATTTCCGCTGGCTTTACCATGCAGAAAAGAATAACCACTGCAGCAAGATTTGACAGGACACCTGAAACGACCGTCAGAATCCCTTGTAAGTATCGACATAACAGAAGTGTTGTTCTAGTGCCCTTTTCTTCAGTAAGTATGTTACCAGAGAAAATAGAGCTAAGAAACCAATAACTTCTAAACAGTACATCCATTTCCAGTCAACACCAGCAGTAACTGACAGTTACAAGACACATTTACTCTTATAAAACAGTGAGCACTAACTACACAACGTCACTGTGTCTAGAATTAGATCCTCAGATTTAATCCACTTATGCACAATGCTTCCTAGGGAAGATTCTAGCTGCTTCCTCTTCAGCAGAGTGGCAGGAATATCTACCACACAGAAGATCCTACCCAACAATTAAATATTCCTAGATAAGTGTTGTGAAAGGAATATTCAACCACTTCTAGATACAAGCAACTGCCCACTCAAAGTTAAATTCTGGAATTGCTCTGTAGAGCAACAGAGGTAAACACTGCAAAACATTTTAAGACATCTTATATCTTTTATGAGCTCTAATTCACTAGCAATATATACCAGACTACTTCCTTTCTAAATGAAGTAGTCTAAATATTCCATAGAAATGGAAATTTTTAAGGCTCTAGGTACTTTAACTACTACCTTATACATATTTTTACATGTAAAGAGTAATAGTCAGTACAAATATACTTACCAGTACTTTTTGTACAACCTGCCTTTAGCAGATTGGACCAAGTATTGTTTTAAAATGTTATTTATAATGGATTTTTTTGCAGATAAGCACAGGAGGTATTCACACATGAGTTAAAATCCCATTTGTACCTAGACCTTTCACAAAAGTCAGCCATTTGAAGTGCTGCACCATTTGTCAAGTTTGTTTGTTAAAAAGGCAATTAAGATGCATTCATTCCTCACTGAAGTCACCAAGGAAAAAGGCAAAAATAATTCCAGAATCTGCTAATACCTTTCAAGGTACTACAATAACCTCCCATGGACTAGCAGTCAAAATACTTCTCATCTCACTTTAACCCTGTCCTGGTTTCAGCCAGGATAGAGCTGTGAAAACCAGCTCTATCCTGGCTGAAACCAGGACAAACCTGTGTTTTAAATGTATCTTCTCAAGTAGATGTTTTCTCAAAGCAAGTCAAACATAGGTGTGCAGTGAAGATTCCATGTTTAAATCAAGCTGAAAACCACTTCAGTTTCAAGGCAAGAATTACGGTGAAGTTTCTCTTTCTTGCTAGGCTGGCAAGTTTTCTGTTGTTTTGTTTGTTTAACTGAAGACACCAGATGCAAATGTTTGCTGCTTTACTATCAACCGAGAAATTGCAATTGCTTTATGTGTGTCCCAACTTCAGCTGAACAAATCAAGAGGTATGAGGATAAGCCACTGCTCCATCCTTACAAAAAATTTAAAAAGCTAAAAAAAAAATCAAGTTAAATTAGAATCCTGTATTTTGTGCAACTTATGGATAGGTTTGCATTTGTATTATTGTGATTTTTTAAATGTACAGTAAACCAAAATATTTCAAACACCCTGACAGTTAAAAATACTGAGTATGTAGCCGCTAATTAATTTAAGTGTTTCATACCAATTTGATGTTTTATTGAATTTTGACATTTTTAGCCAAGTATATCCTTAACACTGAGCTCGTAACATTTTGGTTGATGTGCAAGATTCTGTTGAAGTTACACTGACAGAATAGCTGTAATTATTTAGTGTATCTTAGGAATGGTCAGTGAAATAAAGTGTTTAGATTCCTTAACAAACCCTCAAGAACCAAGTCACCAAAACAAGTGGTTAACCGACCATATTACATGCTCACCATACTGTAAGATCTTAAAAAAGAGAAACAGAAAGGGTAGTAAAATAAAATTTTCATTCTACTGGTTGTAGACAGTAACTCTGGTGCCACAGGCAGCATGCTTTTAGAGACACTGATTTAATAAACTCAATTACCTTATGCTCATGATATGTCAAGCTAACACCTGAATTACTTTTCACTGCAGGACAAATTCCATTAGGAATACTGACATTTGTTCTTAACGTTCTGCAGTAAGAGGCAGAGTTTTAGAATCCACAACACACACACATGCAAAATCCACATTCGTAAGTTAACCTTGCACTGCAGCAGCTTCTGAATTAGCAGTAACTTCCAAATTAGTAGCAGCTTCCTGCTGTGCTTCCTCCACAGCAGGGGATGCATCTGGAGCCGGCAAGTCACTCTCCCCTCCAGTTTCTGGGGATACCCCAGCACTCTCATCCTGCGCTGCAGGTCCAGCAGCAGCTACTGCATCAGCCTCTTCCGTGGCTGTCTCTGCTTCAGTGACTTCAGCTGTCTCTTCTTCATCACCTTTTAAGGATTTGTTTAATACAATAAAGAGAGTAAAGTGCATGCAACACAAATTCACCAACTACTTTTTCCCATCACCCTCATCTAAATTTAAAATGGGAAGCTAAGCTTTGAGATCAAAATTTACAAAGTCAAGAAATCAATAATTAATCCCCCCATCTTGTCTAATGTGGCACCAAAAAACATGTTTACAAGATAAGGAAACCATATTCTTAATTACCGAGTTTCATAACTGCTTCAGTGAAATACAAAAAGAAACTGTAGCTTAAAGCAAGTGACTGCAAGAGGTGGGAGTGCAGGGAAGGATAAAAAGGGACCACACCAAGTGTTGTTCCAAACCCGCTCTGATAAAAGGGACAGTGATAACGTGCTCATGGGAGCCAGAGGGAGCAGGATGCTTGGCCAGTTCACACACAGCAAATGAGTTACCACACTGGGAGTAAGACATTTGCTACCATACTTAGAAGCTCTTACGGAGTTTATTATCCATCAGGCTCACAGCTTAGCAGCACTGCAACCCAAGGTGTACCTTCAGTTTGTGCTGAGCTGTTTTCAAGGTGGCTAACTTGGCTGGCAACAGCTACAACAATGCCGAGCCCAACAAGAGATTAATTTTCAGCTGGGTTTTGTGCCATCTCTTAGCTCTACCCTGCCACAGGTATTCTGCTACCCCTATTCACCCTGCTTTCTTTAAAGCTAGACTGAATGCACTGGGACCACTGCAAAAGCCATAGCACTCAAGTAAGAAAGGTAAGGTCTGCAGGGCAGAATGAAACAGGGGATCCTTACTGAAACTAGGCGTATGTAAGTAAGAAAATAATTTGCTAATTTTAAGTGGTCAGCACTCACTTTACTGGAGATATGACCACTTATGACTGACCGTTTTCTTCTTAGAAGCCCCAACTGTCTTTTAAAGGCTTGTCTATACTGCCATGGGTCAAACTCTTTAGAAGCTGAAAAACCCAGTGTTTCCTAATCATGCATTACTTCAAACTCAGTTCAGACAAGTCATTAAAAACTAACAGCACAAAACAAAGGTGCACAATCACCATGCAAACATGCACTAAGATCAAGTTAACAAAAGAGAGTTAGATACCAAGTGTTCATTGCAAGTTTACCACTAGAACCAACACACCATGTGAAAAAATAGAACTGGGAATAACGTTTGTAATACAGTGAAACTAAGTGAGAATAGAAAGGAAAGAGCTTAAAGAGACATAGTCAGAATTTATCTCGTATCTGTTTAAAAACTAAACAAATCAATTTTCAGTATTGGTTTTCTTATGCTACTGCAAGCCTATCTTTTTGTGTTCAGGTTTAAACACAAGTCTATTCATTGCTCAGTAAAAGTCAAAGCTTTGTATTATGCAACCTGGTCATGTCCCTTTAAGAGAACGCTATATTTCAAAAAAGCTAAATTGATTACACAAAGAACAGACTAACAGCCAAGCTCAGCATTCAGAACACTTTATTGGACAGTCAAATATAGAGTGCATTCATTCAGAACAGCCAGCTTCTCAATCCCAGAACTGCCTTCTACAAAGCAGATTCAGTAATAAACTCAATATGGTTTGGCCTTGCAAACATAGGTAGTTCTTTCAAAGTCTCACAAGTATGGAGTTTTACAATAGAAGGTATAAAGTCATCCCAAGGTAGGCTGCAAGGTACGCAATGGTGAACGACTGTCCTTTGTATTTAACTTCCTCGGGTTTGGAAAGGGATTTCCCTTGTATTTTAGGCTGGAAAGTGTAAAAGCAGAGTATAGATTAGAAAGATTGAATCAGCTTGCATCAGGTTAAAAAGAAAAGTCATTGCTAAAAAAGAAGGAAATCAGGAACAAGTTTAAAGGAGACACATGCAAATGGAAGACAGTACTCAGTATTTGCTCAACAAGCAAGAAAGAATGTTCTGCAAGACAAACATCATTTCACAGTTCAAATGATGTCCCAGATTTCCTACTGCTACTTCGAGCCAGGCTTCTGCCAGAGGCTCTCTACATTTGAGAGTAGCTTTCAGTTAAGAAGAGCTACAGAAAATTTGCTATTAGTTCTTTTTTTAAACGTCTAATATCATTAATTAGAATACCATTAAGTATCATTTCAACACACTAATAAACAAACAAGCCTAGAATAGCATTTGATTGTTTCTCTTGTTTTGACAGCTTTGTTTACTATATGTAGTTCTTTGTAACAGACATTTTGGGTTTGGGCGCAAGGGGAAAATTTTACTCAGGGTGAGAAACCACGAAAATCATTTGGATCAGGAGAGCCTCTCTCTGATCAGCTGCTCCCTAATATTTTCTTCCAGGTAGAAAGTTCTCTTCCCATAGGACATGTAGCAAATATACCATGAATGCGCTGTTTGGCATGCTGCTTTTTCTATCCACCACTCCCTATTGTTACCAGCACTGTTTTACAGCTTATTTTAAGCTTGATTTTATGTGACGCTAAAAAATGTTAGATTACTTGAGAACAGAATTTTTAATTGCTCTTATCAGCAACATGTACTGTGGAAAAACGTAAGGACTAACTACATCTAAAGAATATGTGGGGAAAGAAGCTGCAGGGGCACTTCAGGGAAAAGTAGTACTATGGTAACACTCTGTGACAAGATACACACAAAAATATGACTATGCAGG
>NW_010532405.1:0-4292 GCF_000687285.1 Phaethon lepturus | reverse complement strand
AGAGACGTTAATTCTTTTGAGAAAGCACACAGAGGATTCCACAGGAAAAGTAAGAACAGAAACCTCTTTTGGGAGGATACAGTTGGGAATGAAAAAGGATTCAGAAAAGAGCTGATTCAACAGCAGTTTTGTATTGTGAATTGGAATTAGAAGTCCCATTAAAAACTCCAGGTTGAGCATTTATTCAGAAGTTCAATATTGAAAATAACACAGGAAACAAGTGTCAGCACTGTTCACTGCATGGCCTGAGAAATGTTTTGGACTTCTTACTAGCAATAATAAGGGAGGCAGCAATCATCTGCCATTGGTTGTGACATTTATATAAGTTACTAAGCAGTGCAAGGCATCAGATTATGGCATATCTGTAGAGTACCCAAAGTCAGAATTAAGTAAATTACAGAGCATGGAGTACTCTTACCCCAGTCTCTGGCAACACAGGTATAGCCTTCAGTGGTTCAACACTGACGCTGCGGGTATCCCACTGAAACATTTTGGTAGAGTAGGATTAAAACCCAGTACCTTGCAGAAGTGAACCTTAAGAGGAAAGAGGGGAGTATACCTGACATCATTTTGAGTGCCTTGGAAGGTCTGCTTAATGCTTTCACATCTACTGCGTTCTTCTGACTATGCTAGTCAGAATGGAAAGAGGGTAACCCTCATTTCTTTCCTCAACAGCAGGTGACTAGGTCACCAGGAGAAAATACCTACTTTGGTCCTGGTTAGATTTTTTATTTTAAGGACAAGGAAGGACTGCATTAAAATTTTGGCCAAATGCTCAACATTTCAAGAGCTAAGTTTAAAAACTGTATTGCTTCCAGCTGCTTAAGAGAAAGGAAATTAAGATGTTTGCCATATTAAATCTTAAAATCTGTAATTTTAAAGTTCTAAAACTAAAGAATCTGTTGTGGAACTTCAAGACTAACAACTTAAAAAGAAATAATTTTGGAGGCAGACAATTCAAAGCACGTTCTCACATTGAAAACAAACTTTAAACTCAGCATATTTTATTCAAATCTATTTTTTGTGAGTATGCAAATATATTAAATCAATTCTCTAGATGTCAGCATCAGAAAAAAATAAGGAACAGCTTCAAGTGCTATGACTTCATTAATTTATTTATTTTTTTAAAATAACAACTAAATAAAAGTATAAAGATCCCTAAGAAGTAATTTTTTCTACTTGCTTTGCCTAGCAAGGCCATGCTTGCCAAAGTTCTATCTTTTATATTAATGGTGCCATAACACTAATTGATGTAGACAGAGACAACATTCCATTACAAGTATTTGAACTAACATGGTCTAATTATTTAAGCATGAAGAGCTAAGTAAGGATTTGCCACACATTTAGGTAGTGTCTGCTTTTCATTTAATCCTAAATTTAAAAGGACAAAAATCAACGTTGTGAAACAAGAAATGGATCCAATTTACAATATCTTTAAAAAAACGTCATTTTTTTCTTCTATTGAACTGTGTTCCCTGACGGCACGTGGCCTGGAGCCAAACTCTTGACTGAGAAAAAGATATTATCTCCTTCTCCCCCAACAAACAAAAGAACAAAACTGATTTTGACAGCATTATGCATTTAGTCAAGTTTGATTAAGCTTCCAGTAAATCAAATGCAAATACCCAATAGACAATTAACAATTCACACATCAACTCCGTCCATCCAAAGAGACTCCTGCAGGTTGATCGCAGGCCAGATTCACTGCCTAAACATTAAGTCCATTCCCAAAATTTGTGCAGAAGTAGCTTTGTAGCAGAACACAGCACAACCTCCTTTGTCTTTGCTCCCAGTCACAGAGCTCAGGCAAGAACTTGGACAGGGTTAAGGCCTGATTAGACAATGTAGAAATCTGTTCCAGACCCTCATGTACCCAGGGAACAAGAGAGAAGAACTCAACTCACCCTTGCTTGACCAAGGTTTGTTTTTCCGCCCTTCAGCTCTCTCATGAAGAATATTCATATGTTCAATATACTTGCTGCGGGATGAACTGACTATTCTGTAGGCCTGAAAGGAAATTATACCCAACTTATTGCTACATCCCTACAAAGTTACCAAAGAAAAAGAGGGGAGGGGAAGAGAAGGGTTTAGTACTATTGCTTATCGTAAAAGGCATATCAAATTATGCTAAGCAAGGTTAAAAAAAAAAAATCTATTTTGCTATATTAACATATTTATACATTTAATATTTCTCCATTGTTAGAAAGCAAATACCATATACCATACAGCTTTTGAAGTGCTGCAGTGCTTCAGGAATTGAACACAGTATTTTAAAAAACAATTACAGTCAGATTATTTAAAAAAACAAAAACAAAAAACTATGGTAAAAAGGTGACAGCAAGAGAATTTATTATTCCTCCATATATGCAATCACTCAAGTTTGATATTTTGAACAAGCAGAAGCTACTTACCATTCAAGAGGATTATTGTGTGGGAGAGGGAAACACGTACCTCTCTGGGATGTGCTAGACCCTATCTCAAATCTTTGGGGTGGGGTGGTGGTGGTGGAAGCAAGCTATGAAATGGAGGCTTTTAGGGGCGTGAAGCACAGAATCTGATACATTCAAACGCAGGGAAGAGAACGATTACCGAAAAGCTTGAAAGTAGATGTTTACAAAACTCTAACACGCTTTTTCAAAGTAATTAATATTCTTATCTTTCTCTGTGCCCCAATTAATGAGGTTCATAATTTTTGACTTGTGGCTTCAGACAGCTTATTTCACATCTGTCTTGCCCACTTTGGTATGTTCTTAATGTTTGCTGTTGACAAGAAGAGGCAAGGGGTTGGAGGCAAGTGCCTTATTCCATCTTTGGACACATTCATCTCACAGAGTTTTAAATATGCTCCCCACTAAGAATGACAACAGCACTAGATATCAAAGTTAACAGTAAAACAGGCAAGCAGAGGCATTCAGTTTCACTACCTCTCTTGAACATATTTTTAAGTTAGACTGTATTTAATTATATGGTATGACATACCATTCTGCTGACAGTTTGTGTGTTGACCATATTCCTTAACCCAGAACACATCTTATACCACACCAACTCAGAAAGCACAAACAGCTCCATTCCCAAACACTTACATAAAATAAACCACCAAAAGCAGCAACACCAGCAAGGAGATAGTAAATCATGTTCTCTCCAGAAGAGCCAGGAACGCTCCCAGATGACATCTGGCGAAGAGGTGCTATAAAAAAAACATGATTGAAATTCATGTAAAGCACTGCTAAAATATGAACACAGAATAGAATGACAGAATCTGAACTTTGAATGGGAAAGGATGATTTTAAAAGATGTGACAAAACAGAGAGGTACAGCTTAGCAATGTTTAGTACAACCAAGTAACACAGGCCGTGGTGCCTAACTGAACGACATACATGGCTGAGCTCTTCCTAAAAGGTTTTCTGTGAACTACGCTGCCTGCCTACCAGTTTCCAAGTACTGGATGCAGTCTATATAGACTAAGGAACTACCTAAGGAACGTAAAATACAAAACAAAACAAAACAAAACAAGAATGTAAAAAAGTTCCTGCCTAAGGTATGTAAAAGAATTAATATGTCCTTATTCAGTCTTGCTGCAGTCATGGTCAGCAGAGGTAACAAATCCTCCTCAGTTTCATAACAGAGCAGTTTTTAAAAAAGCCTTTTCCTTTGAATTCACATTCTTTCATTCTCAGATAGACTGTTGACATTTAGATACATGCCCATAACCTCAAGGCTTGGCCAGCGGGGCAGACAGGCAGGATTACACGATTTTATTGCTGATCCAGTACATATTCACTATAACAGCAGTGCTAGCCATATATTTTTGTTCACCATTTCTGTAGTTTTGATGCTTGCTATAGCCTTGGATTCTTCTGTACGCCTCCAAAAAAGACCCACGGAAACCACATGTAATTCTGTTTGTCCACAAAGCTTTCAGCTGAATTTCGTGACTTCATCCCAGATGAGCAGCACCGATGAGAAACGCATCATTGAAAGGGTGCTCATTAAACGTAAAATGGCTCTGAGCATTGCAATCGGTAGCTGCAAAAATAGCCTCCATCTCAAAGCATTGCCATCGTGTGCCAGATTACGTTCAGCATCATCTGTCTCATGACACACTTTTCAGACTCCTCTTCAGGAGGCATCCTAATGGGTCTTCTTACGTGGGTATATACGTTCTGCAGTAGTTTCTGAGGAAAACCTTCTTCTGAGAGGCTGCACCCCGCGGGTGGGAGAGAGCTCTGCCAGCTTGCAGCCGCCCAGCACGGCCAGAAGACCGTCCTGCTGCCGGTTACACAACTCCCGAC
>NW_010532404.1:0-8797 GCF_000687285.1 Phaethon lepturus | reverse complement strand
ACCTAGTGATTCTGTGATTCTGTGATTCATTCACTGGGTATTTTTTTCAAATTTTACCTCTTTTTCATGGCTCCTAACAACTGAAGCGTACTGTAGACTTTGAAAACTCATGCAAAAACATTCATAGAGATGCTGGAATGTGATCCAACTATCATTTCTAGCTTAGATGCCATTTAACGTTCTTTCAATTTATTTATCTTTTTTTTTCCCTCTTTTTTTCTTCTTTTCAACTACAGCGCTGTCTTTCCCAGGACTTAATATCCCACCTGCTCTGTAATGAAGGTACTGTATTCACTCATACCTCATTGCTCAATCCAATTCTTACACCCGTTAAATCCTCACATTCATTTTGTTAGAGTGAGTGAAGTTATATGTGCTTATCATCAATTACTATGAGAGAAAAAGAAGAATATATCTACTTCTTTAGTTCAAAGAAAAGCCAATAGAAGGGTTCAATGTGTTCATCAGAAAACCACTGGATAAAAATGGGCCAAGTGAACATAAAAAAGCGTGTTAATATTTCCTTTTTTGGAGAAGAGGCAAGCTGGGAGGCACAACTTTTGGAGAAGGGCTCATGGGCTGAAATGAAACAAGTAGCCTTTACTACTCCTGTTTAATATGTCACATTCCTCAGAAGCACATTATAATATCATATGTACAAGCTAGATATTAATGGTGGTGGGCATTCTGTTGGCAAATTAATATGTAAGTTAATTTCAAATAGAGGTGAAGATGACAAAAATAAATTTTGTGTTTATACATAATACCTAAATCACCATGAGGAGTCGCCTGGCAAAAGTACTATTGTAAATGGTTTAAATTTGCATTATGGAGCAAGTGCGGGGGGAGTTGATTTGCCACTTGTGCTGAAGTTATGCAATACCCCCAAAGTATTTAATGTAATTACAATTACATTTAGTTTTAACTGGACTTGATAAACTTCAGGACAAAATAAAATCAGATCCCTTTTATTCACTCCCTTACTCATCAGTCTATTTATACTCCTTTTTCCACAACAGCAAAAGGGACCTTCAACTTACAAAACATGAAAAAAGTATATTTTGCAACTTCTGTCCCCCTATAAATTTTACTCTTGTGATTCTGTTGACTGAAGGGGAGTTAAAACTGACTTAATGAGTAATCAGAAACAGGGTCTTTTTAACACAGCTGCTTTACAAGGCAATCTTGTAGGACTGATGTCTGCACTGGCCACAACATACATATGCTGAGTAATAATGTTGGACATCATAGATATTTTGCTTGCAACAGGCACAAATGGATGCAACTACTCTAACTTCTCCGACATATATTTTACAGACCAAACTTTACTGTGTCTACTGAATGATAATTACCCATTAATGTCTTGTGCATGGAGTAGCTGCAAGCTAGTATCTGAAACTTGGATGGGTCTTGTAAGTGTGTAGAGTGGAAGAGCGAGCTTTAATAAGAAATCAATATGACTGTAAAATATACTAAACTAAGATTTTCAGGAGGTAATATCTACAGTGCACATCCAAGAAAATCACCCTGGTTCCCTGTCACAGATAACAGAAATCTTGTTTGTGTAGTCAATGACGTCAGGATGTGATTCATCTCCTTAAACAGGTACTTACATTTGGTTCAATATAAATTCTGTTGGCCAGCTCTTCATTGACTATAACAAGAGCCTGGAGAACAGGCTCTGATGCAGACACCCCACTGTAGATATCTGGAGTTAGGTGAGTTGAATTCATCATGGTTGTAAGACTTTCGTTTGAGGATACAAACCTGACACTATTGCTGTATGCATGTTTGGCTCAAATTTGGGCGTGCACAGGTAACTGAAGAGCCCTAAGAAAAATAACTACCTTCTATTACAGAAAATAAGAGTTGTTCAACATGTGAACTGTGGCATTTCATCTTTTATTACTTTTGTATTCAGCCCATCCAGGGCGTACTGCTTCTGTTTGAAGACTTCTGTGTCCTTCTTCGCCTCCGACTCTACGGTAGCCTATATGGAACTAGGAGGGCAAAATTTGTTTATGCAGTTACACTCAGCCAGTTGTGGTTTTGGCATGTCTTTAGCATGATTACTTGAGCAACTCTGTCAGACTGTAGGATCTGTTTGGGCATTTGTGTTCTCTACATCAAATTACTTTTACCTGCAGTGTATTACAACCAGACCTTCAGCAGCAGTGTCCCTCTGAAAATGATGCAAAATTGCTTTACAACTTTATCACTGCTTGGTTTGTCATACCATGGCCTAGTGTGTAAAGTGTTCCTGGTGAAAATCCACCATGCAAATGTTCCTTTTTAAATTATCTAAGTCATGCATTGGTAAATCAATGGAATACAAAGAAAGGCTTTATATAGCTTTAATATGTTGGACATCTTGCATCATGCTCATTCAATAAGATTTCCACAGTTCATAGTATTTTTTTACATGAGGATCCAATATCTCCCCACCAATGCTGGCTTGATACCACAGAAGAACAGGGAAGGTAAGTGAGTTTATAGATGACTTAAAGTTAAGTATAAGTTGTATTATAGAAGAATAACCTACAGAGTCTGCTTGACATTTAATATCAAATTTTTCTTAAAGTTACTCTAAAATAAGCTATGTAAAGAGAAAGTTTATTTTTATCAACAGCTGAATATTTAGTTTGGAATGGCCAACCATTGGGCAATTATTGACATGGAAAAACTCCCATGTAAATTATATAGAAAAGGACTGTGACAATGAGGGAAAGTTAATTCCTTTACTCTAAGGTGCAGGTGACTCTATGAAAAACTGCTGAATGAGACAGCAAAAACTGATGAAGCCCCAAAACATAGCTTAGTCTGACATTGACTGCACAGGAAAGAAGATATCAGGCAGGACTCTGATAATTTTTACTCTGCCAGGTATTCCAGCATGAAAACAAGCAAGAACACTTTGGACATACCTCTCATATATTCTGGTTTGAAAATTAATATCAATTTTTCCACGTCTTATCAGTAAGTAGACATGAAATGCGAGGAATGATTCCTTATTTACCTCTGTGACTCCAGATTATCATCAAACATCTCGATGCCTCTGCTTATCTGTATGTTAGAGGACAGTTTTCTTCTTTCCCTTTCCTTCTCCAGCTTGCTTGCAGATTATTTCTTGTATTCATTCATTCATGCAGCTCCTAGCACAACTTGCTGGCTGGGGACACTGAATTGTCAGTATTGCAGAAGCACCAATAACCTCAATTTACTTGAATGACCACTGAATCAAACTCTGTAGTTGCAATTACACCTATGTGTATATGTCTGTGCCATGAAAGAGGACTTTATTTCCAAGTAAATGAAAGGCCCCTCTATATGTGAAATATTATTATTACTTCAAACCACAATCCTTAATTTAGAGATCTGAAGTTATTACAACAACAAGGCACATTTGTCATCTGCTGTGGTTATTACTTTAAAAATTTATGCTTTGCTGTTTTAAATATGCATTCAAAACACTAAAGGCTTTTTGTTCAAACATTAAGATTGGAGTATTACACTGAAATTCCTAAGCAGTAATTAATTTTATGTCTCCAGCAGTTAAACTTCTAGGGCCAAGTGGTGAAGGAGGCACAGGAGATGCAGAATTTGGCGCACAGTTGATTAATATTTTCTGAATTTCTCTTTTACCCATTCATTCAGGCACATTAGACTTGCAGTTTCAGTGAGACTTGATCTGCTTCCAGGTGATCCGGATTGCCACATTAAGGGGACAGAGGAGGTCAAATCAAATCTATCTGATCTTTAAAGGAGCAGGTTTGATCCACTCTTTCTTTGTGTAGCTATTACTACTTGCGTGACGTGGATCTTGGCTTGTTTTCTGGTAGGGTTATTATAACTGTGGTCATGACTTCTCTCCCTAGTGAAGAAAGTGGCTTGGGCTGGCAGACTGGAGGACACTGTGGGGAAGGAAGGACAACACTTACTCTGCTACCATCTCTGTATCTACTTAAAAAAAAAAAGAAACTGCTTGGATTTCAATATGCATGAATCTTTCATGAGCAATGCATTTAATGCAAGGGAAGCAAAGACACCAGAGAGGGCTTTTTGAGCTGAAATTGTCTGTTCTACCTGACTGGTGAAATATGGTGGTGTAACAGGAGAACTAGACTTAGCCAATAGCACAGCACCTCAACTGGAGAGAGAGATGCCCCTCCCTGCTCATAGCTCAGGTAATTTTTTTTAAACATTTTTTTACATTTAGAGGATTAAGAAAAGACTAATTGTTGAGAAATGAACTTTTACATCTTCCATGTTATTAGCCAATGCACCAACAGCACTGCCTTAGTCCACCCAGTGGAAAAGCAGACAAAACTTTTTAAAGCACTGATGTTTTGACCTATGAAATCAGGAATCCAGGGACTTTATTGTAACGTGCCTCTAACAGCCCTCACCTTGACTGATGCAATTACCTGAAGATTCAGCCAAGGTTTCATTTATGTATTTCATTCTTATCTGATACACCTTCCGATCCAAACTCTTCTATGATTCTATGATCATCTGGGGGACAGTCAAGAGGCAAATGACAGCAGAAAAACTGACAATGATTAATCTATAACTACCAGGACCCTTCCCTTCCAAATTTAGCTCCTATACCTCTTTGTCACTGCTCACCCACTAAGTCAAATTTTGCTCAGAGACCTGCCCTGAACCTTTTGCTATATGTACAAGTATGATCAGATATATGAACCAGCTCATATGGCATACCTTAGAGGAAAGGGATGAACATTGCTTGGGTGCAGAAACATCAAGCAGATTGCAGCATCAAAACCTCCACCAACCTGTCTACACATCTTAGGAGGAGCCCTGGTGTCTGTGGATGGAGCTGCTGAATGCAGTGGTCGTATGAGGAGGAATTTTAATAAATGGGTTAGTATTCAGGACATCTGATGAAGATACTTGGTAGTTGAGCCTGATAGTGAAGGAGCTTGTTGCATCTCAGGAAAGATCTAATAGATAAACCCCTTCATCCCCAACTCTGTTCCTGCAGTTGTGTGTATGGCTTCCCATACAGACAACTATGATCCATTTGTACTCCACATCACACTGATGAATAAAGAGCTGTAGCTCAGTCCAGCTGCTTATGTCCAGGAGCTCAGTGTAAGGAAAATGACAACTGGAAGAGAAGATATTGAGATATTGTAACTCCAGCATGGTTGGTGTAAACCAACATCAACAGTCACTGCATTGAAACAGAGATGATACATGGCAGTCATGGATCTAGCATCCAGCCATCACTTTACTCTTGTGAGACAATGTTGTGGTTTTGCCCCAGCCGGCAACTAAGCCCCACGCAGCTGCTCACTCACTCCCCCACGGTCAGACGGGGGAGAGAATCGGAGGGGAAGAATAAAAGTGAGGAAACTCATAGTTTGAGATAAAGACAGTTCAATAGATAAAGCAAAAGCCGTGCACACAAGCAGAGCAAAACAAGGAATCCATTCCCCACTCCCCACGGGCAGGCAGGTGTTCAGCCATCTCCAGGGAAGCAGGGCTGCATCACGTGTAATGGTTTCTTGGGAAGACAGATGCCATCACTCTGAATGTCCCCCTACTTCCTTCTTCTTTGTCCCAGCTTTATATACTGAGCATGACGTCGTATGGTATGTAATATCTCTTTGGCCAGCCTGGGTCAGCTGTCCCGGCTGTGTCCCCTCCCAGCTCCCCGTGCACCCCCAGCCTGCTCGCTGGCAGCCCAGCACGAGAAGCTGGACTGTCCTTGACTGCTCAGCAACAACTCAAAACGTCAGCACCTTATCAACATTTTCTCATCCCAGATCCAAACCACAACCTCACACTGGCTTCTGTGAAGAAAATTAACTCTGCCCTGGCTGAAACCAGGACAGACGAGAATAATGTAGCTGATGGCCACCACTGCTACAAAGCTTCAGCAAAAAAGAAGAAAAGGAAGGGGGAGTAGTTCATTGGAGAAAAACAAAACAAAACAAAACAAAAAGCTTCAAAAACAGCATTAGAAGTGACTTCTTTTGCTCCACGTTGCATATTGAACTGAATGGTAAAATAAGATCACCCATGAGAGTAGGTTGTGGTCTTTATTATTATTGGCATAAGGTCTTAATATAGAGGGATTATGGGTTTACTTCTTCAGTACTCACAGGCATAGATACAGAAAAAGAAGATACTGCAATCACAGGAAACATTACAAGGTGAAATCATGCTTTGGTTTGTTCTTTCAATAAAAATGGGAAGATAATATTTCTGTAGTTGCTTCCTATATGAAGTGATAATGAGAAAATTACTACCAGATAGCTTTGAACTGTATACAATTTTTTAAAATTTATTTTCCAGTAAATTTCAAAATCTGAGGGAAAAACATTTCTAGTCTTTAAACTTTTAACTTTAAAAAAAATGAAATTTATTGATTTTTTCTTTGCTGTATGAAAAGGGAGTTTTCTAACCGAATCACTTCACTTTGGTGTAAGATTTTTTTCTGAAAATGAATAATTTCAAATCTTTCAGCATGTCTCAAATTCAATTTAAAAATTAAATGGCAGAAACCCCGTGCATTTATAAAATGTTTCAGGGCTACAAAATGTGTGTAACACTAAATTAAATTAAATTAAATTAAATTAAGATAAAATAAAATGAATGCTTTCTAGTATGCCACATACATTTCTTTGATATGAGCATCAGAAAAACTTTTGATGAGTCAGTAGTCATTTGACTAATCTAATTACAGCACTGGTACTTTATCTGTAAAGTATTTATCTCATTTTTTAGTTTGGCTTTTTATTTGTTTAGGTTTCCTTTTTTAATGCAGTATCAGTGTCTTAAAAATGTCAGATGCGAATTTAAATGAGAAAGAAGGTTTTAAAAGTTTGTATTTCTGGCATGTTTTCAACCTGATTTATAATTAGACCTCTAGCAAAAAGTTGTTATAACATTTTTTTGAACCCAGAAATCTACAGAACTCTTCAATCACAGCAAAGAAACTGCCTCATTAGGCATCCATAAGTTGCAACTATCATACAAACCAAAGGTTTCTCATTGTTTATAGGAGTAACTGTCAGTTTCCATGTGACTGGAGTCAATTATAGACCATGTCAGCCGTTGCGAAAGATGAGACTACAAACAAATATAGAAGATACTTTGGATTTTCATAGCATCCCTCATGATCAAAGTATGTCAAAAGAGTGTAGAAGGCAGCAGAGGGGTGAAAAAGATACCGTAACAGGGAAACAGAGCAAGTGTCCACATCTTGCTTAGCCTTGGGCATTGAAAATTTATCTTTTCTGAAAGGGGGATGCCACAATGGTGAAGATTTATAAACAACTTTGATAGATGGGAAGAACAAAGGGTGATCACTGTAAGGAATGATAAATAAAGTTAGGTGGACCGAGAAGATGAGCGCGCTATATACAGGCATATAGACAGTCAGAATGGGAGCCACAGAGCTGGCAAGTAATGGGCAGGTATGCAGGCAAGTATGCAGATGACAGGCAAAGTGTACGTACTTTCTCTTAACAATTCATTGCCTTTTTTTAAAGAGTTCGCACATACTCAGACAACCCAAATAGAATGTAGCACATTGAGACACTACTGAGGAGAAAATAAAAAAGAACAAGTATGAACGGCAATGCACAGATTTTGCAGTCAGGCAGCTTACTCTACATTTGAGCTGGTAAGTGAGCAATCAGACGCTCTGTAGCTGATTTCCAAAACAACAGAGCAAGCAACATGTATCTTCAGTACTGTACACAACAACACAGAGAGCAAGGCTGGAAGAAACCTCGTGTCAACTACCCCTTCTTTCTGCCACAAGGCAGCATAAGTCCTGCTGCATCTTTTAATGACCAAATGTGCACCTAACCAGTACTATAGGAACATCCAGCCATGAAATCCCTATATCACCTCTGTGAGATCTTCTCTATGCATCTTCACCTTACCCATGAGACACTAATTTTCCCTAAGGGCTTGCTAAAACTTAACTGTCTGGGGATGTCAACTCAGTTACTGAAGTACAGGTATTTAGCACCATTTCAGATACCCTGAGGTGTCCAAGATATCCACGTAGGCTGACAGATGTGACACAGAAGCCACAGAAGACTCACTCACACCATGCTGTAAAGGGTGGGGAGGTCAGGCAAAACACTGTAGGAAATCTCAAATGGTATAAGGGGTGACAAATGCCTTAAAAGTGTCACTGAACTGTAACTCCAATGTCTAACCTAAACCTCTCTTGCCACTGTTTGAGCCACCTTGTCCTATCCACAGCTAATATGGATGCAGCTCTTGGCCATTCTGAAGACTGGAAGCACTACTGCAGATGTACAATACCCATGGCTTCTATTACAGTCATTGTAGATGTGACTTAGACGGCTGAGGGAACCCAGACCGTTCTTCAGCTGATCAGAGAGTAAGGACCTACTTCAGGCTGACATGACACGCTCTCCATGCTCACTCAGCTGCGTGGTCTAGCTGTCTTTTGAATAGAATAGAAACAGAAACTAAGTGAACATGGAGATGTCTATGCATAGCATCTAAATGGCTTAGTATCAGACAATGTCTCCCCTACAAGAAACCTACTTCTTTCTGCCAGTTGAGGCCAAAACTGAAGGATTGTTTCACGTGTCTAACAAAGCACATCATGCTTCTTGAAATATGTCTGCATAGTTTGTCTTTTTTTTTCAACTGTGTGACTTGAAACTTGTATTCAGTTTGTGAAGCAATAATAATCTAGATCCTCTGCTACAGAATGACTGTCTAGTGTAGCATTTCTCATCTGACATTTTTTATAAAATGATATAAATAATAAAATATATAA
>NW_010532403.1:31195-31478 GCF_000687285.1 Phaethon lepturus | reverse complement strand
GCGACCGTACCTCTGAGTGCAGCCGTGTGAGCTCAGGAGGTGTCCGACTGAGCAGATAGTGTGATGTTAGTGGTGCATCCAGACCCATGATAGTCCAACAAAAGGTGTTGGGCGCAACTGGACTACTAACGCTGACTTTGGGCATCACTCAGAACCTAAACTCAGCCACCCCAAGTCCCTCTGATATCTGAGGAGCGACTGGAACGCAAGGAGGTTTAGTTTCTGCCAAATTGCTCTGCCTCTTAATGCAACAGGTACTCTGCAGGCTGCAGTGTGGATAGAA
>NW_010532403.1:13115-31146 GCF_000687285.1 Phaethon lepturus | reverse complement strand
TTTCCCTGACCTTGGTGTCTGCACAGCTGCATCTCATGCTTTTTGTTCCCTCCTCTCAATGATATTTTCTCCCTTTCTTAAATGTACTTTGCCAGAGGTGCCACCACCTTGGCTGCAGGGCTCAGCCGTGCCCTGCGGTGGGTGGGCTGGAGCCGGCTGGAACCGGCTGTGTCCGGCACGGGGCAGCCCCGGCCACTGCTCACAGCAGCCACCCTGCAGCCCCCACTGTCAACATCTTGCCGACTATGCCCAGTACAACATAACATTTTGATGATAACATGAACAATTTCTGACAGACAAAGTCATTTAACATGAAGGAGGTGGAGGGTTTTTTTTGTGGAGAGGACTTTTTAGGACCATAAAACTCTACTTGCAGGTATAGTTAGAGTTTCTGATACAAACAGAATGTTAAAATTCACAAAGGTGAATGTCACAAAGGTAAATGACTAGAACATGCAAAGGTACTGTATAACCTGTTGCTTGTTAAAACAAGACCTGCATAAAAACATAATTCTCTACCCAACCTGCACCCATCCGCAAAAAGGATGTTACCGTTATAACATAATGTAACATAATATAACCTCATTATAAAGCATAGATAGCCATCTCAGAACACAAAGCCAACTAACATACTTAAAATGGCTTTTAAAATATCAAGTATCAGTGGGAAAAGAGGACACTGCTGAAGATGTCTTCCACTTAGCAAAATAAGTCTTAGGAAAAAAGTTTTTAATTATTTCAAAATATTTCTTAGTATTTTCTGACTGTACTAACATCAGAAAATATCCCCAACTAATTCTCATGTTAATCTCAAATCTCATTAACAATATTTTATGCAGTCCCTTGTTAATGTTATAGAAGATATTGAGCAAATAAGTTCCTTACTTTGTTGCTAGTATATCTGGTAGGCAAGTGGTAGGCAAGGCTGGTGATACCAACCCTAGGTATAAAAGCTTTTGATATATCCCTCTGGATTTTTTTTACTCATCTCTTCCATCTCTAAAAGCAGTCTAGAAATGTAAATAACAATCATAAATAACAATCAGATTCAGAGACTTTTCTTTCTTTCCTACTAATCTAAATCTAACTTGACTTGTTACCAAAGGCTGTTGCTAGATAACAATTAAATGGAATATACTTATTTGTTATTCTTATTTGTGACCTCACCCTATGGCACAGCCATCACCTATAAAATAGTTCTGTGGCTAGTATTATTAATAAAGTTGTCACGGACTGAATAGGTGTATATAAAGAATTATTCCCCTCCCCAGTCTCACAGGACAGTGTGGGAACCTTATGCTGCAGCTCCCCATGGTGCAAATAATGAGTAATTCTTTTCTCAGGATGACAGGAGAATGTTTTCATGAGCATGAAAATTCATCTATTTTAACAGAGCAAAGAAGGGCGGTATGGTGGATGGAGCTCTGACAGCAGGTAGAACAATAGTGCTACAAACATGTCAAACTTGAAAGGAGCTACATTAACAAGTCAATCTCAAGCAAGTAACCTCCTTTGGGAAGACTTTTTGAAAGGAGAAGTGCAGTTAGCAGTCTAGCTGTGTCACTTCTCATTTATACATTTTTTTAAACAACCACCTTGGTCAAAAACATCCTCATTAACTTTATTTTCTATTTCCACCATGCATTTGTTATAGCGGGTTTATTCCATTCAGTTTAATATGTCTGCTTTTAATCCATTTTTTGGCTTTGCCACTGAGGCAGTAGCTACAATGCAGAATTTTGCTGAATATTTTCTGAAGCTGCATGTGATGTGCATACCTTCTTTGTCTAGGTTGACAGCCATATCCTCTGAGAATTCCAATGAGTTAGTGAGTCTTTGCCTCCCTTGTCTCTCCTTAGGCCATTTTAAAATAATGGCATTATGTTGGCTACTCTCCAGTCCTCTCAGATTTCACATGATCCATTTTGAAGAGCAAAAGTATATTAAAATGTCTGCCAAAGCCTCTTCAATTTCTCTCCCTACTTCCTTAACTCTGTTGGACATATATTGTTTGGTCGTGGCCCTATCAATTTTAACAGCCATTTCACCTTATAATAACTATACCTGACACACTCTGTACATATCCTAATTCCTAATCATCCATCTCCATAAATCTGATTTCAGATGTAGTCAAATATCTACTCTCATCTTTATAAGGCCATATATAACCATTATTTAATATATCCAATCCCCTTATACTCCAGAGGAGAGCCACAAAAACGGTCCTAGGGGTGGAACTTCTCTCCTATGAAGAAAAGCTGAGAGAGCTGGGGTTGTTCAGGCTGGAGCAGAGAAGGCTCCAGGGAGACCTTCTTGCAGCCTTCCAGTACTTAAAGGGGGCTTATAAGAAAGATGGGGACAGACTTTTTAGTGATAGGAAAAGGGATAATGATTTTAACTTAGAAGAGGGTAGATTCAGACTAGACAGAAGGAAGACATTTTTTCCCAATAAGGGTGGTGAAACACTGGCACAGGTTTCCCAGAGAGGTGGTAGATGCCCAATCCCTAGAAACATCCAAGGTCAGGTTGGAGGGAGCTCTGAGCAACATGATCAAGTTGAAGATGTCCCTGCTCACTGCAGAGGGTTTGGACCAGATGGCCTTTAAAAGTCCCTTCCAACCCAAACTATTCCATGATCCTGTGATTCTTTCTAGGGGATGGGTTGCAACATCAAAGTTTCTTTCAGCAACGAGGATATGTTTAGAGCTCAGGACTGGGCTAGAGAGTTAGTTTTGATTCAGGATCACAATACATTTTCTGTTTCTTTCCTGCTCTACGGAGAAAGCAGCCTGCAAC
This sequence comes from Phaethon lepturus, assembly GCF_000687285.1. Lineage (NCBI taxonomy): Eukaryota > Metazoa > Chordata > Aves > Phaethontiformes > Phaethontidae > Phaethon > Phaethon lepturus. Next base: position 28,350 of record NW_010532403.1, on the reverse strand, counting down.
TGAATCATAGCTGTGATAGTTATTTGCTTCTTCACAAGAAGTCGCTGACCTAGAGACATTGTTCTCAATGCCCTACATTCTACAGGTATGCAGCCCTGTCATGGAAGCAAGAAGTGCTTTATATTTCTTTGCTTATGTCAGAATCATAATGATTAGCTCTTGAAAGGACCTTAAGAAGCTATGTAGTCTGTCCTCTCATCCCAGGGTAAAATCAGCTATACCAAAGCCGGTTTGTGATATCTATATTTTATAGCCTGCAGTCATGGAGATCCCATAACTTCCATGAGCAATCTGTTCAATGTTTTTTTAAATTTTAGCTTTACAACCTTGCCTTGATTTTATTCTATAATTCTTAAAAACAAGATTAAAAAATAATATATGCTACTTCACACATTACAGCGATTGAAAAACCTCTTAATGGTTCTGTGTATGAGACACTGATTATGCCTAGCAATAGTTTAGAGACAGAGCGTGGGGCTGATCCTTAACACTTATGAGATCAATTTGACGTGAGCTGTCCCACTGAAATCAAGGTGACAGCTGATTATAAATATTTTATATTGTGGTCTACCAATGTTTTTTAGCTGTAAAAGTTTTCACTATTGAGCAGTATGCTAATTATGAGGTACTTTTATGAATACATCACTGATCCTAGCTGGATCATGTGCAGGAAATGAAACTAGAGCCTCTGAATTTAACAGAAAATGCTGTTACTATCTGAGTCACGTTCTTAGCTACATACACTTGAAAGCATTATTAAATTAGGAAATCTCTGTATGTGTCTTCTCTTCCTGATCACTGGACAAAGCCGAAAATGGTATTGACATGACTGCTTGAATCTAATGCTAGATATTTAAAGAAACATGCCAACAAAACTCTATGGTGCAGACACATGAGTTGGTATCATATAACAGTCAATATCAAATAACAATCCACCGTGGATCATCAGTCACCTGATGAATCAAAGTTCACCTCAATTACTTCCCTGAGACCACAGGCTGAGGCTGAATAACTGTGCAGGTACCACAGGCCACCTGGCAAATGCTGACTCTACTCTGCTGTAACTTTTGTGTTTGTTTTTTGAAGAACTTCTGCTTTGGGTTTCATTAGGTGCAATGAAGTTTTACATACTAAAAATTTAGACTAGAATTCAAATACTGATTATGGCGATCCATGTCTACTGCTGAGTGTGTTGGTCATATTGTGACCATTTTTAAGATAATTTTTAAGAGCATAAAATTTGTCCTGGTATTCCATAATTTCTAAAGACATTAGCCATTTAGAAAATTCGCCTCTGCCTCTAACATTAAAGATTTTAATGGTTACTGAGCAGGCAAGACATAATGTCCGTTTGATAAGGTAGAGGTATTGAATTATATCTACTAAACCCAAGACCTAAACTCTTCACTTTCCTTTTTCTCTGATGACAGCTGATAAAAGTATTTTTTTTTAAGTCTTTGCCCTATTTTTTTTTCACATCTTTCTGTACATTAAGTCACAGAGAAGAGGACTACAGTGATGTGCTCCTTTGTCATATGTTTTTCCTACTGCAACTTTAATTGCATAGCTCTGTATAACTGACCTTTGTCTTGCACTCCATTGCAAATTACAGCCTAGGTTGTCTTTATGTTTCACCAATAGATGTGTTACATGATGGATTGGTGAAAATCAGTTGTCATGCCTTAAGCAAAATAATTCTAGGGAAACAGAGCCCAATCAGAGCTCACAGGAGGGCTAACCATAATCTCTATCATTTGTTATATTAAAATTTTAACAGGTGGGTCTCAAAGGCAAGGGTATCAGCCCAAACATACAAAGAAATGTACATAGACCAAGGAAACATGACTCATATACAAAGCCAAGCACTTAATTTTAGTCTAATTCATCTATTTGGTCATCAGACCGAAGAGTTATGAGTCTAGTTGCAATTATGTTAGAATTTATAGTCCCAATTCCCTAATTTTTGTAGCTCAGCCCAGATAATGATACAGTTAAAACTTATATACACAAACTTTCTGGTATCTATCCCTTTTTCTGTTGTTATGGTGTCACTCAACACTGAGGTGTTAGAGGGGTTCTTTTAGGGATCCCTAGCAGAATGATGATGGCACTAAATCATAGTTACAATTAAAGCTTTATTTCCTTAAAATTCTTAGATTTAATGATTAGTATGGTAAAAAAATTATGATTAGAATGGCACAGGATTTCTACAAGCAGAATCAAGATAGTACAATCTATAAGTAGCATAAAACAGAATTTATAATACAACTTAACTTGGGAATTCTAATCACCTAGATCCTAACTTAACTTACGACTTTTAATCCCTGGACCCTCTGCAGGTCATCTCAGATATGAATATATGGTTTACTGTATCAATATAACAATTATATCTAGACTTAGAAATCATATAAAAGAATATGAATCACTCAATCTTCAGAGGAAGCAGAGGACAGTGGAGGTGTCCCTGGCCACTGGGGGGTCACAGGTCTCATTGTACAGCAGCAGTTCTGGCCCAGGTTCCCCACTTAGGACTGGTAACTGCTTGATTTTAAAGACAGTGCTGTCTATGCTGTTACACTTCCCCGTTCTGTGATGGGGTCATCAACAACACCTTGTTGGAAGGGTACCTGGGACCTTCAAGGTTGATAAGGAAGGGAGTAATCAGCCTGGCAACCAAGAATCTTGAGGCTGGTAGAGAGGGAAAGAAGAAATCTGTTTGATTTGTCTGCTTGGTTCACAGGACCTTTGGGACCTGATAATGAGTGGAAAGGGAATAAATACATGACCCGCTCAGTCACAGAGAATGGCTGCTTACCTTATAAAATAGGATTAGTTATGCTAATCACATTTCCAGGGGTCGGAAACGGGGGATACTGGTCACGTATGGTCACTCTTCTCATATTCCTTGGGTCTCAGGGTTGATTAAACCAGTTTTCTTCAGGAAGAAGAGGCAGATCATAGCAAATTATCATCCCAAGCTCTTTGCAAGTACGATTCTGATGCTAATGTTAATGATTTCTTCCTCCTCATTTGGATCACACTAAGGTAATTTTTATACTTTTTTAATAGCTCAATCTGCTTATTTATTCTTATCTTCATTGGTTTGCAATTCAATATCATAACTGAATTTACTATATATGTTACATTTTAAATATGTTGGATATTTGTTCTTTGTTCCCTTTCTTATCTCTGTAACAGGTTTTTGGCTCACAAAATTGGGCTATCAAAAAATAACACTATCTTGTCTTGGATCATTACATATTGTGGACAGGTAGTTGCTGCTCACTTCTTAAAATCAAATAGTTAGTCAGAGACATACCTAATATAAATCAATGTTTCTTCAGCAAATTTGGTAATAGTTAATAACAGCTGGAGATCTTCCCTAGTTACTGTACACTTAGACACATTTATTAGATTATGTAGTGCCTGTAAAGAATTGATAGCAAGCTAATTGATATATACATTTTTTTTTCCTGAAAAAATAGGCATGTGATCATTTCCATCTGAATATGAAATTCATTTGGAAACTAATTTAATGAGAAAACTATTGTAATTTGCTGGATTAGGTCCTAGTTCTTAAAAGCAAAAGCCGCAAAAAGACTTTGAAGGTTGCTGGGACAAAGTGATAAAAAGAGAAAATAAAGAATAGAGGTGGGCATTATTTTTTGTCTTATTCACTTACCTCTAAAATGAACTAAATATCAGATTATGCTTTGTTGGACTTTTTAATGAGTCTTTAGTGTGACTGAGCATCTATGTACTTTTTTTTACTGTCTTCACTGAATGAGGAAATCTGACAAAATTTTTCATATAAATCACATTTAAGTCATTTAATTTGTTCCTTCAAAGTTTATGTTGAAAAGACTGGAAGGAAAGGATTATGTCTGAAGGAGGTCTGCAGACTTCTGTGATTTTAACAGTTATTTAACAATGTTGTGTACTTTATCCTGTCTCTAACTCCTGCTAAGAAGATGTGCATTTGATTTGTTGTTATTAGACTCATGAACAGTATAGGAAAAATGTCAAATTTACAAAGATAAAATTCATTTAGTTGGGTACACAATCATTCATCTTAATTATGTTTGACATCTTCACCATTATATAATCAGTTTCCCAGAAGAAGAGAATCTCACATTCTGTCTCCTTTAGGAAACCTTCATTGAAGGAGACTAGTTATTTCAGTCCTCTGAGGAAGCTAATAGTGTAGTTGAAACATCACGAAAAATAAAGAATAATGGCTTGTATTCATTAAGAACAGGGAAATACCACACTGTTATGCCTGATATCCCTAACTCTTAACACTTTTCTTGAAGGGTAATAAACTATAGCATGTGAGATTTTGAAGTAGGACATGTATAAACTTAACTAAAACCAAATTTTTTTTATACCTTTTCTGCCTTCATTGAAATCAATGAGTTTGTCACTGAACTCAAAGGGGAACTATATTTGATATTTTTTTATTTCTTGTGAGGGATTTTTTTTTATATTATGCAAAGTTGAAGAGATAATGAAATCAATAAAAGAATATATTTTATACTCTAAATACCTTGATCATCTGCATAGAATACTAGTTGTAACCAAAATAAGACACATTACCATATACATAATATGAAATAAAATACATTTATAGTCTGATAAATAATGAAATAAAGATTAAAACTATTATTATTGACATCAACATTAATGTAGAATTGTCACATTGTAGTACTTACACAGTGACTATTTCACTATTCACAAAAGATTAAATAAAACTGGTAACTCAGATGCCATCTCAGATGAGGCACTAAAGATGATTTATCTCTGTCTTTCAAATGGTCTGTTCCCCCCATAGAATATACTAATAACACAGGAGGATGTAAGAATTTAATATTCAAATTCTCCAATTTTTGGAAGTTAAAAGTTCAAAAGAAAATTTGAATTGTAGTAAATACTGTTACATATCTACATATATAGGATTCACAAGCATTGGACTACAAGACGTCTGTAAAAACAACATGTCCCTCAAAACTGTTTCAACAAAAACAACATTCAGAAGAGTACTAGATTAGGGAATAAAAAGGATACCTTTACGTACTGTCCTCAACTCAGAGGAGATCATTGCTGAATATATATCTTACATAGGCTGTGTTAAACTATAGCTCAAACTACAAGAAAAGTATCTCCTGCCTTAATCTTTCCCTGCTTAATATTTCTGCAGAATAAAGTTTATTTTAATTAAATTACTCAGGAAGATAAGTGTAAATGATCTGCAAATAATTTTGATTATCAACAGATTAAGTGATTCTGAAATGACAAAGCATTGAAGCTGAATATGCCTCAGTATCCCATGAGTAGACGAACCATTTTTCTTTCTGTTGTTTGTCTTAATCTGTATGCTCTTTGAGGCAAAGACTTTCTCCTTAACGTGTAGACAAAGTAAGATTTCATAGTTTGATTTGAGGAAAAACATTTGTAGTAGTACTGAGAATGATGATGTTAAGACAGATGCTCTGAACAAATTCAGTGCCCTAATATAGAAAACTGTAATCAGAAGATTGGACTAGATTTCAGTAACAATGCTGGCACAGTAGTTGCCAGTGAGCTTGTAACTGCTTCATTACCCATGCTTGACCCCTTGTGATGAATATTCTGAGCCATTGTCAGATGACAGATTCAGATGGCAAGGGAACAAGCAAAATAATTACTTTCCTGAATTAAATTTTTCATCAGAATTGTAATTAAAAATAAAAATAAAAAATGCCACTGGGTGTTGAAAAAGCCCAAACTAAGTGCCAAATTCTGATTTATTGTCAATTGAGTTGCTCTGGCTTCATAGTGAGCTGAAATGTGAATTTTTGCTCCAGCATATAGAAATTTATTTTACTTTCTTCACATACGACCATTCTAGTGAATAGTTCTGTTGTGATGTTCAAAATATTATTTCTAAGGACAGGCTTACTTAATGAATACTTACCTATTTTTTTGCAAATCGAAATAGTGTTTCATTCAAGAACTGCCAAAGTATTTAGACATCTTTAAATAAACTTCACATCTTCATTAGTTTTTTCTTCTTTTTAAATTGCCTAATTTACAAGAGAAACATATTTTAAATCCTTCACAGATTAAATGAGATTTTTCCTGACAATTAAAAAGTTTTGCATCTAACTGACATAATCTTTCTATACTTCTGCTTTCCAGAAGCAGATACTTCGGTGTACTTATTTCAGTTTGACAATCAAAGTTACATAGCTTTTGCTTTACCTATTAAACTGTCTGTATCTCAACCCATGAGTTTTCTCACTTTTACCCTTCTGATTCTCTCCTCCATCCCACCGTGGGGGAGTGAGCAAGCAGCTGTGTGGTACTTTGTATATGGCTGGGGTTAAACCACAACAGTAGGGATCTGTAATAAGTTTGATCTTTCTTTACCGGCAGTACATGGATTCTGGAGAACTACTTTAAGTTAGATGACTTTAGGGGAACTAAAAATAAGTGGGATGAAACATGTGTAGATCATCAGTTTGTAGCTAGCTCAAGATACAGGAAGCTAATTCTCCTCTTCATTAATTGAAGTTTCAGTTCCCTATCCCATCCTTATACTGTCCCTCCTCTTTGAAACGAAGTGCGTTTTATTGTATATTAACAAAGTACATGGAAGACTTAGGTCTGAATCTTGATAAGGACCTTGGGTGTACAACAGTACTAAGAGTGATTAACCAAATGTAAACTTGAATGTTAAAAGAGGTTAGCTTTTGAATTACCAAATATCCCACCAAAAAGTTCAAAATGGAAGTTTGGAATAACAAGAAATTCTGCAACACAAAAGACAGCTGAATTCTTGTTCTGTCATTTTTTAAAAAATTGAACCTGCCATGAATTAATTACATGTATAGGTTAGACACTGTGTCTCTTTCTAATGAGTCAGAGGACACTTAGCATATGCTACCCTGAGTGTCAAGCTTGGTCTCTCTTTTGTTGTTCTTCTTTTTCATTGTAGAGAATGGATTTGGATTTGCTTTTTACAAAACTAGAGCAAAACTGATCCAGAGTGATGTTCTGTGCTTTACTTTGACATCAAAGAGGAAAATATGTATTTACAAAACCACAAAAATGATGATTCATTTACCTTTAGATTAATAATACATTGCATATTGCAAGATATTGGAAATCTGAAACAAGTAAAATATTTATGAAACAATTCTCAACTAGAAATTGTAATAAAATCTTAAATGTAGCTTTGATTCTGTCTAGTCAGAGGTTCAACCTGTGTTCCTGCACTGAGGCTCCTGAAGGCTCCATTAAGACTGCACCTAATAATCTCATGTTATGTGCTAAACTTTGTTTAATTGTAGCTCTTTTGAGCTTACTTACTCCAGTTATAGACTTAAGAATATTTCTTTCTTTGTATGTAGGAAATGTACTACACAAACACAAATGTATCTCCTCTAAGGAAAGATTTGATGAGACATACAATGACAGGTCTGTAAAACTAATGTGTACCAGGTAAATTGGTAGATTGAGAACAGAAGTAGTTGTTATGTGCAAATATATAGAATAGTGGAAGAAATAATCATAGTTTTTGGAAAATTAAATCTTACCTCACTTATCTTTGTCAAGCACTCAACAAGTTTGAGAATAGGGTCACTCTTGTGGAAACACATTGTTAGATTACCAAAAGGCTTTTGACAGGGAAAGAATCACAGAAAAACTTTAGCAGGCATTAGAGAAGAAGGAAGCTATGCTGATGTGATCCTAGACAACAGTGAAATGACAAATTTTCTGATCTTGTTTTTCATAATAGTAAGTACAAAGGCTGTCTGTGAAGAATTATGAAAAGTTCTTACAATACTTGTGGGCAATAAATTCATTAATAAGTGAAACTCATTATAAACAAATGTAAAACGATATACGTAAATAAATGTTGTTGTTTAACCTGGCAGGTAGCTAAAACAACCACACAGCGTTCACTCACAAAGCACCTCCCAGCGGGATGGGGAAGAAAATGAAAAAAAAAAAGATAGACGTTGTGGGTTGAGATGAAGACAGTTTAAAGACAGCTGAAGACAGCACAATTGCTTACCATCCACTAACTGATGCCCAGTTAGTTCCCCAGCCATGGCGCTTCCCCAGCCAACTCCCACAATTTATATACTGAGCGTGACATCATATGGTATGGAATATCCCCTTGGACAGTTTGGGTCAGCTGTCCTGGCTGTGTCACCTCCAGCTTCCCATGCACTCCCAACCTGCTCACTGGCAGGCCAGCATGAAAAGCTGAGCAGTCCTTGACTGCTTAGCAACAACTAAAACATCAGTACATTATCAATATTATTTTAATCCCAAATCCAAAATATAGCCTCATATTAGCTTTTATGAAGAAAATTAACTCTATCCCAGCTGAAATCAGGACAGTATCCACCCATTATTCTATACCATCTATGTCATGCTGAGGTCCTACACTTTCCAATACATTCCAATTAATCACTACAACTTTTCCTGTCTTTCTATATATATGTACAGATATCACTCCCTTAGTTTATGGGCCATCCCTCTAATATGTCTACAATGTTGAGTTCATTTAGTCTATGACTTTGGGCTCCATCTGTCATAACAGTCTTTCAGGGCAGGAGAGATGGTGTGTGGTGTTGGATTGTTGCATACTGAAGCCATTTCTGGTTCTATCACCACTGCTCTTTATTTGGTTTCAAATTTTCAAAATTTGGAGTCGCCATCTCTGGAAGTGTTCAAGAAACGTGTGGATGTGGCGCTTCAGGACATGGTCTAGGGGACATGGTGGCGCTGGATTAATGGTTGGACTTGATGATCTTGAAGGTCCTTTCCAACCTAGTGTTTCTGTGATTCTGTGATTAAAGTTCATTCTTCATTAATCTGAGTGACCCTTACTATAACACCATTAATATGGCATAGAGCAACCATAGTGGTAATGATATACAGTATTATATAGAAATTAACATCATTTAATTCAAATCATTGACTATTTTCACCCAAAATCAAATCCCCTTGAGGTACATATTGGAATTCCCCATCCTCCCACATCACCCACCAAGTGCACCCAGGTCCTTCAGCAAAAACAATACCATGAATGGGTTTGCTTTTGCCTGAGGCAGGAGTCACCCAGACTGTCTTCCCCAGCATATTTCTCACATGCACCACAGGGACTTTATCCCCTTCTACAGTACGTAAAAGTTTTGATTGGGCAGGGCCGGCTCTATAAGCAGATCCTCTGGTGTTAACTAACCAGGTGGCTTTTGCTAAGTGTTTATCCCAACGTTTGAATGTCCCGTCACCCATTGCTCTCAGTGTAGTCTTTAACAGTCTGTTGTATCATTCAGTTTTTCCAGAAGCTGGTGCATGACAGGGGATGTGCTATACCCACTCAATGACATGTTCTTTGGCCCAGGTGTCTATGAGGCTGTTTCTGAAACGAGTCCTGTTGTCCAACTCAATTCTTTCAGGGGTGTCAAGTCGCCATAAGACTTGCTTTTCAAGGCCCAGGATAGTGTTCTGGGTGGTGGCATGCATTTTAAATATTTATTAATAAATAAATAAATATTTAAATATACTTATCATTACCATTTAAATAATGTTAAAACAAATCTGCTGACTGGAGATTTTGACATTATTTAGTATAAGTCCCTTATGATACAGTAAGTAGGAGTGAGAGTGTGAATTTTATTTTTAGAGTGCATTTTCTATATGACTCACTTGAACTTGTGTCACAATCTCTGTATGTATAAAATAGCATTAATGAATTTTTCTTATTTTCAAGGAGGTCAAAATATAAGAATTCCACATTACCTACCATAAGTTACTTAAAATGCATTAGATTTTTTAGACCATGTGACAAAATTCTTCTTTTTTTTCACCTTAATAAAAAAAAAAAAAGGAAAACCCCAACCAAATCCTTAGGCTATTTTAATCATTAAAAACCTTTTAATGAAATTGGATGGTTCTGCCTATTACAAACCAGATCTAAATCCAAATGACAAGAAATTAGCAAATTATAAGATTGGGCAATTTTGTAAGAAGACCGTCAGTTATTTCACATTGATGAAATGGGGAATATGGTGATAATTTGGAGAACAGACAGATCTCATGTTTCAAATTACTTATTAGGCACAAAATGTTCCTTGCTTAACTCTTTTGTTATGACTGTCTAATCCAGTGCTGGATTTTGAAATTTGTGACCAGAAACAGGATAATATCACCCAATGTATAACTTGAAATATGTACAAACCAATCACAATTTTCTTTGTATCATCTAATTTGCAATAGAGAGGTAATGATACTAATTTTCTAATTACATAGATATTAAAGAAGACAAATATGAAAGATGTTTGAATATTTGAATAAAAAAAACTTTTAGAATAGAAATACGTATATAACTATAGAACAAATAGAAATACATTGAAGTATATAATATAGGAGAATTAGGAGTATATTTTATAGGAGAAAATGTTACAAATTTGATAAAATCTAAAGATTGTTTTATGCAGCTTCAACTTTCATTGAAATATTTAATTGTATTAATGATATAATTTGTAAGGAAATATAAGTGTATATATTAAGTAAGGTATTGATTCTGCAAATTGTTCTCTATGATCAGAAGCTTAAGACCTTTAATGTTAAAGAAAAAATACAAAACGAAAAGAACAAGATAGATTTTTTTACTTGAGGAAATGCCATTGTACTTGAGAAAAATACAATTCATAATACATTCAAAATTCCAAAAAATTGTCTAAATATTTCTTTTGTTTAGAACATACTTTTGTATTTTCAGCTTTTATAATTTTTCATAGAATTGACATGTCAAATGTTCTTGATCACCTTGATTCAAGAAAAGGAGGTGAAAAAGGGCGTGGTAGTACATATATATTTAATATATAATTAATTATTGCGTGAGTTATGTAAGTTTACACATAAAAATTGGTCAAGCACAGTTAGAAGAAAGTAACGCTTATCTGCATTCCATTTCCAGACATACCTAAGTATGTATACCAAACTCTTCCCAGCTAAGATCAGGGATAATACTTAAATGTCTAATTGAGGCAACTAAACTTAGGAGAGTTGAATTCAGGTCCTGCATTTGTTAATTACGAGGATATACAACTTTCCCAATAGTATTATTCAGCTAGAGAAAGAACAAGCAATTTTGTTTTTATTTAAAATAACAAACTTTTCTGTATTAATTTTATGGTAAGAATTGTGGGGCAGTTCTGTATATAACAGTCATTTTTGTGGAGATGAATAGGACCGTCAAGTTTGTCCTTCCAGTTCCATTTGTATTGAGTCAGGCATTTGCGTCAGTCCATTTGTACTGAGTCACTTGTAATAAAGTGAGGCTTCTCACTGCTAGAGGTTTACCTTTTGTTACCCCCCAATGTTTGAAAAGACAGCTTTTGAGATTAAATTGAGATTAAATTTGAGATTTTTCAGATTTCAGCAGAGCATTACTGATTCATAAAATAGATGGTGAAACTGAAAAAAGAATAATTTTCATGGCTGAAATAACCTTATAAATTCTTTCTACATACCTAAGTGATTTTTCAGTTCATAAGACCATTACACTTTCTTTGTATTAGTCTTTGAAGATAGCCTTTGTCTGTTTCTCTACCTTATTGAAGATTGGTGTGTTTTGTATGTAACTGTATGCTAAATAATAGCTTTATTTTATGTTGTGGCATCAAATCCTATCAAATAAATAAATATTTAAAGTTTTCATTACACTGATGTCTTTTGCAACCAGAAATACAGCACTGATACACATACAAATCCTACTATTCAGTGCATTAATTTGGCTTATAAAAAGGCTTTTAGAAACCAATGAGAACCAGCAGACTTTAGGCTTCTGTGGGGTTGCTTTGATATGAGAGGCCAGTCCCATAAAATATGCTCCATCATTCAGGGGTTTCAACAATAGTCCATTCAGTTTTAAGCTTTGTTTAATTGTTAAACAAAGTATTGATTAAAAGATGGATTTCATTTTTTGTGGAGCAATGCAGTATTGGATAGTAACAGGTTCCCACTGTAAGATTCTGATAAGGATATCACTTTACCTTTAAAATTAATTTCATTAGAACAGGCTGCTTTACAGTCAGCATAATTTTATATGTTCTATAAAATTTTAATAATAAATGATTGCTTATAAATATATATCAATATCCAAACACAATCATGGTAGACGTAAATTGTTTTACCATAAATGGCCCATGGATAAATACCAGTGAGCTCAATGACCTTTAAATTAATATTGGCTTTATGTTACTTAGATGATAGCATTTTACAGATATTGTGTTGAGCACTAAACTGTGATACTTCCTGAATAACATTAATGGCTTATACTTAAATATTATATGAGATAGCTCCCATTTAAAATTGAGCTTAGTTGTACTTTGACACATCATAGACAGGAAGTAAGTTTTGTGTTACTGAAAAACAGTAAAATTTATACAGCCATAAGAATCAGTATGGTGATTGTAAACTAATTATAAAATAATCTGCCGGCAAATACAGCTAAATCTGGCAGGTAGTAATCATTAATTTGAAATTCATTAACTGAATAACACTCATGGATCCATCAGAAATATTCTGTATACTAGTAGGGTTGAGTGGAAAGACTATATCACATCATTTTAATGTTGATTGCTCAGTATTTCACTTACCCAGATATAACTGTATTCTGTGCCCTTTTTTTTTTTTTTTTGTATTACAGATGGGTACAGTGCCTGTGTAATCTTGATCAGGAAGAAATAAAAAATATATGAGGGCAGCATAATGTCCGTAGGGTTTGGTACAGCAGAAACTTGTATGAGTTTAAAGACTGAACATAGATACTTCTTATTTAATGAACACATTTAGTCTATTCAGAAATAATGAAGAATTGCCCTAGGTCTTTAATGGTCAAGAAAATGTAAGATAAGAGCACAAAGCAGCACTCTGTAGAATGAGGACCAAAATTTGGTTTTGCTGAAATTCATTTATGGCCTTGGAAGTCATAGAAACTAAGGCTGGAGATGACAGGCGGAGGTCATCTACTCCAATCCTCATAATTCAGAGAAGTGGCAACTATTCCTTGGGGCATAAGACTGCGATGGAACAAGAAAACTGTCAGTGGATTTTTCCATTGGATTCAACAGAAAATAGATGATCATTATGAAGGTATTCATAGCCACTCGACATATTATAGAGCATAAAATGCTGCCTGTGATCCTTTAGCAATATTAAGAACTATAGTACAAGACCAAATTGTAAAATGCCAGAAAAATGTGAAAGAATCCTGAGCAGTCTTAGTCATAAAGCAAACCAGGTCCAGCAATACACAACAGATCAAAACTATCTTGTCTGGGAGGCAAAAATTCACCCAGATGAATGATACATTTTAACCTGAGTATATTAATGGGAGAGAAATTAAAAACTTCAGAAATTTAATTGCTGCTGCAACTACTAATACACCTGTCCATACATTCTTTCTTTAGCTGCGAACACTTCTGTGAAGATGTCAGAGAAAGGTGAGAGACATAGGAAAAACTATGGAGGGGAAATAAAGTCTTTTCTGGCTTCCATACATGATTAATAAAAATCCCAAATCCTTTTGACGATACTGATATATCGGGTATGTTAATTTCTAATCCAAAGATTTTTTTTTTTATATAGCTTCTTTCTTAAGCTTGTTAAACTCTATTTTATATCGAATTAGATTGTTTGCTTGTATTGCCCAGTCAGGCAGATCATTCCAGAACTTTTTTTTTGTTTGTTTTGTTAGTCTTTTTTTTTTTGTTTGCATTTTCTTCTATCCATCTGCTTGATCTTAATAATATTAATATTTAATTCTTTAGTTTAAGTAGTTGCTTTTTATCTTACATATATATCCCAACAAAATGGTTGAGGCTGGAAGGGACGTCTTGAGATCATTTTCTCGAACACCCCTGCTCAAGCAGGGCCACCTAAAGCAGGTTACCCAGGACCATGTCCAGAAAGTTTTTGAGTATCTCCAGGGATGGAGATGCCTCAACCTCCCTGGGCAACCTGTTCCAGTCGTCAGTCACCCTTACAGTAAAAAAGTGTTTCCTTATGTTCAGACGGGACCTCCTGTGTTTCACTTTATGCCCATTAACTCTTCTGTCACTGGACACAACAGGAAAGAACCTGTATCCATCTTTTTAATCCCTCCCTTTGGGCATTTATACACGTTGATAAGATTCACCCTGAGCTTTCTCTTCTCTAGTGAGAAAGATATATACCTGACTTGTCTTTGTAGAGGTGATTTGTCCCATGTCAGCATTTGTTTGTTGTGCTCAACTAGAAAAGATATTTTAATCTCTCTCCTTGAAAGAAATAGTCTATTCACTATCCCAGTAGATCTTTACACATGTTCCATGAAGCTAGATTATAAAACTTGGACAAAATATTTCAGGTGAGAGCTGATTGATCATTTGATCTTAGAGTGGTTTTTTAATAATTCTTTGTCTTTATTCAAAAGAATTGGCTATAAATTCCTGCCTGATATTTATCTAATCTCTTCTTAAAAAGCATCCTGTCCTAGTGATTCATCACACAGTCTTCTTCACAGGTTACCAGTCCTTCCAGTCAGGGACTGGAAGTTTTAACTAAAACCTTTTATAAGGTGAATTATATCATCCTTTACCTTACCCACAGCAGGTATATTCAGCTATTTCTACCCTTTGTCCAGGTCAATGTGATTTAAATCTTCTTGCAAACTTGTGTCACTATCTAGGCAGTTCAGCAATTAACATGCGCTACTAACCAATATAGAAACTTTAAACCTAGAAAATTATTTATTTCTTTATTAATCAATCTTATCTTTGAACAATGACACCTTTACTTGAAATATCAAGACAAAATGTTAATAGACTGAAGACATACCTGCAGCTCACTTCTTTTAATAATGCACAAAATGTGTATTGCATAATAAAAATAACAGCAATAGGGAAAGTTTATTATACTTTATATTTGGGCACTCCAGCTTATCATAGAATCACAGAATCATAGAATCTTTGGGCAGGAAAGGACTTTTAAGGTCATCTAGTCCAACGTCCCTGCAATGAGCAGGGACATCTTCAACTAGGTCAAGTTGCTCAGAGTCCCCTCCAACCTGACCTTGAATGTTTCCAGGGTTGGGGCATCTATCACCTCTCTGGGCAATCTGTGACAGAATTTCACCACCCTCATTGTGAGAAATTGCTTTCTTATATCTAGGCTACATTGTGGTGGGTTG
>NW_010532403.1:0-13098 GCF_000687285.1 Phaethon lepturus | reverse complement strand
CCCACTAAAGCCGTGCTATGACTCCCCTTCTCAGCTGGACAGGGGAGAGAAAATACAACGAGAAGCTCATGGGTTGAGATAAGGACAGGGAGAGATTACGCAGCAGTTACCATCATGGGCAAAACAGACTCAGGTCAGGGAAATTAGTTTAATTTATTGACAATCAAAATCAGAGTAGGATAATGAGAAATAAAATCTTAAAACCTCTTCCCTCCACCCCTCCCTTCTTCCTGGGCTCAACTTTGCCCCCAGTTTCTCTACCACCTCCCACCCTGAGCAGCACAGGGTGATGGGGAATGGGGTTTGTGGTCAGTTCATCACACGTCTCTGCTGCTCCTTTTCCTCAAGGGGAGGACTCATACTCTTCCCCTGCTGCAGTGTGGGGTCCCTCCCACAGGACACAGTTCTTCATGAACTTATCCCACATGAGTCCTTCCCACAGACTGCAGTTCTTCACAAACTGCTCCAGCCTGGGTCCCTTCCATGGGTTGCAGTCCTTCAGGAACAGACTTCTCCAGTGTGGGTCCCCCACAGTGTCACAAGTCCTGCCAACAAACCTGCTCTAGTGTGGGCTCCTCTTTCTCTAGAGGTCCACAGGTCTTGCCAGAAGCCTACTCCAGTGTGTGTCTCCCACAGTGTCACAGCCTCCTTCAGGCATGTGCCTGCTCCAGTGTGGGGTACTCTATGGACTGCAGATGGATATCTGCTCCACCGTGGATCTCCATGGGCTGCAGGAAGACTGCCTGCCTCACCATGGTCTTCACCACGGGCTGCAGGGGAATCTCTGCTCCAGCACCAGGAGCACATCCTCCCCCCAGCTGGAAATACTGCATGCTGGTTTTATTCCCCTTCTTAAATATATTATGACAGAGGTGCTACCACCATTGTTGACTGGCTTGGCCTTGGCCAGTGGCGTGTCTGTCTTGGAGCTGGCTGGCACTGGCTCTATCAGACATAGGGAATTTCTAGCAACTTCTCATAGAAGCCATCCCTGCAATCTCCACCACTACCAAAACCTTGCCACACAAACCCAGTACATATATTTACCCTCTTTTAATTTAAAACCATTACCTCTTCTCTTATCATACAGGCCCTGCGAAGAAGTCTGTCCCCATCTTTCTTATAAGCCCCCTTTGAAGTACTGGAAGGCTGCAAGAAGGTCTCCCTGGAGCCTTCTCTTCTCCAGCCTGAACAACCCCCCAAATCTCTCATCCTGGCCTCATAGGAGAGGTGTTCCAGCCCTCTGATCATTTTGTGGCCCTCCTCTGAACCCGCTCCAATAGCTCCTTGTCTTTCCTGTGCTGAGGGATCCAGAGATGGATGCAGGACGCCAAGTGGGGTCTCCGCAGAGCAGAGTAGAAGGGCAGAATCACTTCACTCAACCTGCTGGCCACACTTCTTTGGGTGCAGCCCAGGATACAGCTGGCCTTCTGGGCTGTGAGCATGCATTGCTGGCTCATGTCCAGCTTTTCATCCACCAGGACCCCAAAGTCCTTCTGGGCAGGGCTGCTTTCAATCCCTTCATCCCCCCAGCCTGTACTGATACCTGGGGGTTGCCCTGACCCGGGTGCAGGACCCTGTACATGGCCTTGTTGAACCTCATGAGGTTCACACAGGCCTATGCCTCATGCTTGGCATCCTATCCCTCAGGTGTGTCAACCACACCGTTCAGCTTGGTGTCATCTCCAAACCTGCAATGGGTGCACTTGATCCTGCTGTCTAGGTGATTGATGAAGATAGTAAAGAGTATTGATCCCAAGACTGACCACTGAGGTACACCGCTCATCACTGATCTCCATCTGGACATTGAGCCATTGACCACTACCCTCTAGATGCCACCATCCAACCAATTCCTCATCCATCCAACAGTCCACCCATCAAATCCATATTTCTCTAATTTAGGGAGAAAGGTGTTGTGGGGGACTGTGTCAAAGGCCTTACACAAGTCCGGATAGATGACATCCATAGCTCTTCCCTTGTCCACTGGTGTAGTTGCTCCACCATAGAAGGCCACTAGGCTGGTCAGGCAGGACTTGCCCTTGCTGAAGCCATGCTGGCTGTCTCGATCTACCTCCCTGTCCTCCATGTGCCTCAGCATAGCTTCTAGGAGGATCTGCTCCATGATCTTCCGAAGCACAGCGATAAGGCTGACCAGTCGGTAGATTCCAGAATCCTCCCTCCTACCCTTTTTTAAAATGGGTGCAATGTTTCCAGTCTCCAGGGACTTGTCCAGTAACAAGAAGTTGTTGTGTACCTCAGCCGCCTCCTCATCCGTTGTTACCAGTTTTATGGTCTTGCTCATCAAGGGGGGTATGCTTTCTTTGACCTTCCTTTTCTGGCTGACATACCTGTAGAAGCCCTTCTTATTATTCTTTGCATCCCTTGCCAAGTTCAGCTCCAGCTACACCTTGGCCTTCCTGACCCCATCCCTACACAACCAAGCAGCTTATGGCTTGAAATATTTCTTTGCTTTGTAAGACCACAAAGTGGAAACCAAAGCTGAAAATAGTTGAATTTTTAAATGTTATTTTATTGATGGTATAATAATATGTTTATGCTCCTAAGCCAAGCAGTTGGTACAATCTAGTAGATAGTAGTATAAATTCAATATTAGAAGACTGTTTATCTAAGCACACAGTGATGTTTTCTTTAAGGATTTGCAAAAGAATTAACATGAAAGAGGACAAAGTCAGAATAAGTAGTTCAGTTACAAATTCAAAGTGATTATCATATTGCAGCATTTTTCTAGATATTTTCATTACTGTGCCAACTGCTGTGTCACCTCCTCCTTTTCCTCGTACTATGTACTCCTTGCAGAGTCAGATTGTTGTTCCAGAATGCCTTATGCAGTCTTCATTTCTTTTGTTTGATACGACCTGAGTCTGGTTTTGGACCTGAAACTCTCTCACCCACATGTGTTGGATAATTTTTTACTTGGTTTCATTGGTTTATGCACAGATCTTGTTTTTAAAGGGGATATATTAGGTTGTAGTACTATGCAATAGAGAGTCAATATATTCTACACTTCACTGTTTAGGATAATTTCTTTGATATATCCTTACAAATGAGAAAATACATAAATATTTTATTTTCTGAACTACTGTCTTGGGGTTTTTTAGGTTAATGGAAACACTAAATTTGAAACTTTTCATCTGCGCTGTGGTTCATCTACCTTTTCATCTTCTTTCTTATTCATATATTCCTGTTTACATTCTTTCCCTTGCTCAAAATAAAATTTTAAAAAACAATCTTAACATTGCATTGTTATTTCTGATTCAACTCATCTGTCTCTGGCGTTGCATGCACACATTTAAAAAAAGCAGTGTTATATTGATGAAGGGAGAGTAGGCATTTAGTCTTCATCTTTATTAGTTAGTTAAGCAGTGTTGGGATTTGAGACACAGCTGCATCATAATAATCTATTTGATAATTTTTTAGGCTGGTTCCTTACGCAGCTTCAGCCTAGGCTGACTTGCACTCTTCCAAAGAAATCTGAGCATAGTTTTGTTGTTTGCTGGATTCGTGGATCATTCCTAAAAGGCAGTTTGCATATGACCATCCATTATGACGGTAAAGAAGTTTAACAGTGTAGCTGTATGTTGTTTCTTGTGGGTCAGAATATAGCCCTGGCACTGTTTATGAGTGGTTTCCCCCCCCAACACACACTCACATCACAGCATACATCTCAAAGCTGCTTCCCAAAAAAGCTGCCCCTATTGTTCCAGGGACACCTAAGTTCCTCTCAAAGGAATGTAGACTTCCTTCTCCTATTTTGCCACTGAAGCCTCATCACAATCTACCTAACTACACATAATACAAGAGGCCTATGAATGTGATTCTTTCTCTATCTCAGGTCAAGTCCTTTCTATCTACTTATCTACTAAATTATTATCTACCTAGTTATCTACTTAACTATCATGAGAACAATTCCTCATCCACCAAATAGTCCACCCATCAAACGATATCTCTCCAATTTAGAGAGGAGGATGTTGTGGGGAACCTTGTCAAAATGATATCTCATTGTAAGAATCTGATATTATTCAAACACTCTTCCATTTTTACCAATAAGATTTTTTTTTTCTGTCTCCACAGAAAACCAACCCTTTCCAAGTTCAAGATCCTCAATTTGTCCTGGTATATCTGAACCTCTTTCAGACACGCTGTCCCTGACATTGCTCTGTTCTAGGATGATAATGGTGGTTATGCCTCCGTGACCCAGTCTCAGCCAACCAAATGTTGCACTATCGCTATACCAACCATTATCTCTATCCCAAAATATGTACTGTGTAACATTAAATGTAATAGTAGAACTGAAACAGCCAGGCAGAGGAGAAACTATAAACTAATGTTGGCTTGCTTTTAGGCTAAGTCTGCTCATCATCTGCTTAAGACAGCTAGGATTGACAATGATAGTAAATATACATTTAGCAACTACTAAACACCCTGTTAGAAGATGATTGTAACAGATTTGAATTGCTCCACAGCAGTGTACCTGCCAGTATCTTTAGTGTTTGTACTCACAGTGAGTCATTGGCCATTTGTTATATTTGGAAAGATGGACAGATCTTTTGTATAGGACAACGAAGTTGGAACCAGTCTTCTTTTAGCAAGGAAAATGAACCATGAAATTGGGCAGAGATAGCAGTGAATCAATGTAGGTCACAAAGAAACAAAGAGCCCAGTACTGGATAGCAAAAATGCTTGTGATTATTTTTTTTCTTTTAATCTTCATCCTTTCTGTTGCCTGCTCTGCCTGTGGGCATTGTCGTCTTTCAAATGTTTTACATGTATTATATCAAAAACTTCGAAAACTTTTGTATTGGAAATCTTTACTGATATCTGCGTTACAATTGTTCTATAACAGAGAAGAAATAAATATGTAAAGAAATATTATGTTACTGTTCCCATGAGATCTTGGGCCCCATTCCTATTTAGATAGTAATTTTGTCTTTCATTTTTTTCCCCCTCTTATCTTGTACATCTCTTTCTGTACTTACGTTTTCTTCATGCCATCCTTTGCTTGAGAAAAATAGCTCCCATGGCTTCCTAATTCCAGTTTCTGTTTCCTGAAGAAAAATATAAGTGTTCCAGAGTCTGGAAACAGAGAAGCCAGATGGCCATTTGAGCAGAGAGAGCATATGATGGCTACCTGCCTATCTGCTAGCTGTAGAAAGTGACTCCAGCATGCTATACTGGATACTCAGTGGAGCAGAGACAAGAACAGAGCTTTGACACCGGAATGAGGTACCAGATGAGATGTTGACAAAACCAATAATGGCAGGCATTTGTCCAATATAGTTTATTTCCTCAAGTGAAAATAAAAATTCAGCAAAGGTTAACCATTTGTCGAGCCCTGCAACCAGTAGGCATTTTACTTTTGTTTTATTACTTGTTTTACTACTCAGGTTCATCAGCTGACTTCTTGTATGTCTCTGGTGTTGCTGAGTTGTGGTGCTCTTCGGGCTGATTTAGTTTCCAGATGAGCCAAAATAAAAAGAAAATACATTCTGACCATTAATCACATTTTTCAGAATGTGATTAATGGTAAATATGGTATGTTCATATCTAAAGGTGAACAGTAAACAATCAGAGAAGATGAAGACATGTGGTACCTCTCTTCAAAGACAAAAGTAGGCTTTGATTGTTTTTCCCATTAAAAAGAAATATTATTAAAAATAATAATACATACTTAGAAGAACAATCTAGAAAAAATCACTACTTGATTTTGCTCCTATGAGAAAACGCCTGTTCTTCCTTGTGCAACTAATATCTAAGTTAAATGGGGTAGGTCTTTTTCATCTTGATTTTTTGGTGTTATGCCTACTGTTGCATGAATTTAAAAGACTTTTGCCTTCACTTTCAGACTTATTCCAAGTTTTTTTATTTGTGTTCTTTTTTTCTTGCATTATCTTAAGTTGTTAGTGCAGTTGACAATGTATATTAAAAGCATTTTTTTTGCTTATTTTTCCCAATGATTTACAGCATTACTGAGATTCCTGAGATCCAAGGAGGTAAAATTGGCTTGATTCAGTATTTTCTGCTTAAGTACAACATTTAAAATATCACTCTTATCCAATTCTAAAATATGCTTTGCATAATTCTTGGAGCATGAACAAAACAGTTACACACAACTGAGAAGACAATCTTTATGAACATCTGATCACAATCAAAGGTGGCAAAAAGGAAGAACCCTCTTATTTAACTCCAATGAAATTCTTCAAGCAATTTCTCTGGAGT
The DNA here is from genome assembly GCF_000687285.1 of Phaethon lepturus. Taxonomy (NCBI): domain Eukaryota; kingdom Metazoa; phylum Chordata; class Aves; order Phaethontiformes; family Phaethontidae; genus Phaethon; species Phaethon lepturus. Next base: position 6,861 of record NW_010532403.1, on the reverse strand, counting down.
TTGTTCATGAAGTATTCGTCCTGGTAGATCTTGAGGAAAACATGAGACAAGTTTGGGAAGAAAAACAAAAGCAAACCTCTAAACTCACAGGTTTAAACTGAGCAGTGAGAAAACAGTACTGAATTAAGCTAAATTAGATTTAATAGGGTGTATGACATAAATACACTACTGTGTTTATCATTAGTGGGGACAGCATCTGTTTTAACAGAAGATGGTGTATTTTAGCACTGCTATGTATATACTTGGGAGGCAGCAAACACAGATGTGGAAAAAAGTTCCACCTTACCGATAAGTGTCAGAGTTTCTGTATGTGATGTTTGAGAAAATCTTTAATATAGCTTAGTGAGCATTATGCTATATTCATATTTTGTTGACTGTCTTCCATGGTAGTTCAGAAACTTCAATAACACCTATATGACTAATTGGGATCCTTGTTGTTGGCAAGATTCCTATTTATCACCAGATGGAAATGCAAAGACAGTTTGTGATGCCCTCAACAGAAGTTCCTGGTGGAGTTGCATGAAATCTGGTGGAACAGCTGATGCTATCTAATACCCAGCTCTGCAAATATGAGACTCCTGGGGAGAGAGATTTTTAGGGGAGAGGAAGAAATGTGGGGGGAAAAGGAAGGATTAAGTAAAAAGCAGTCTGAAATCTGACTATTTGAGGGTGATTAGGTACTCACAACTAGCTATTCAAAGTGAGAACAGCTGCATAAATTAAGTGACTTATGACAGACTGGTCTACAAGCATCTTTGCAGCTCATTCTGCTAGTTGTACTTGTAGAGCTAATATTCTTTAGCATAGATTAACATAATTATTGTGTTTTTAACTCTACATCTGTAATTAGGAAATTTCTACATTGCTCGTCAAAAATAAGAGCTGAATAGATTCTCCTCAGAAGGAAAGGTGGGATGTTTGGAGTTATGGCATTTGTCTTCCCAAGTAACTGTTATTTGTGATGAAGCCCTGCTTTCTGGAGATGGCCGAACACCTGCCTGCTGATGGGAAGTAGTGAATGAATTCCTTATTTGCTTTGCTTGAGCATACAGCTTTTGCTTTCCCTATTAAACTGCCTTTACCTCCACCCATGAGTTTTCTCACTTTTACTGTTCCGATTCTCTCCCTCATCCTACTGGGCTGTGTGTTCCTTAGCTGCCTGCTGGGGCTATCCCACAGAAGATACCAAACCAATGTACACACTCACAACCTATTAAAATATATACATAGATGTAAAAAACCTGCCTGTTTCTAATGACCATTGCATAAGATTAACTATTTAAGTCATCGGAAACTAAGCAGACTGTCTGAAATTCTCTTTGCCTAATGTTTGTTTTCCACTTAAATTTCCATCTTAACTTTTAACCAAAACTTTATTATTTAACAAGATATCATCAGTTTCAATGCATCCCTGCTCAAAAATTTTGGAAGTCGTTGTATAGACTGCTGAAATTATAATCCCATGTAAAGAAAGATTCCTAAAAGAGAAGTAATGTTGAATTAAAAAAATCTGTGTATTCCAACTAGAAACACGGTGTGTAAAATATTCAGATGAGCCAAATTTTTATTTTAAAAGGAACAACTGAATCCAAGGCATACTGGAACAACAATAACAAAACAAAACAACCCACCGAAACCCCACAAAATAAGCCCCCAAAACCAAACTCAAAATAAATAAAGCCACAATCTGTTATAGAACTTTAAATGGCAAATGAAAACATAGGAAGAAAAATAGATATGATAAATATGTATACTTGAAATTCGGTCTAACTTTAATATAAATCTGAAGACACTTTATACTGAACCAACAGCTTCATTGTCAGATGGTGTCTGAGTAAAGAACGTGCCCCAAAGATTCATTTCTATTAATTTTTTAGATTTCTGGCACACTGAAATGAGAGTATATCTTTTCAGAATTTAAACAAGATCTACAACAAAATCTTATTTGGTTATAATATAAAATATTGGGTGCAAGTGTTTCATCAGATATACACATAGAATTAGAAATGCTCTAAATCTAACATTTTAGTTTTTAAAAGGAACATGTCTTTGAATAGTTTCCTTTTGGCTGAGATGTTAGAAGGCTTTAACATACAGGATGTAAGATAAGCTCAGATGAGTTATTATCACTGCCTAGTGAGTACCAGTCACTTGTAATTCACGGTAAAATGTAAATGTGACATAATTTAGCTTGATATCACCTTTTTTAAGATTGTTTTTTAAGAGTTTGTCAAAGAAACGATTTAGAGCCAGTTTAAGCATATCTTGGTGTTGTCTTTTTTCTCTTCAGGATGACTTCAGATGACATAATAGCCTAGCACATTTATATTTATAATCACAGTTTTTCATATATCGAAGAACTACAATATAATCTAATTTCATCTCAAATAAGAAAAAAAAACCACAAACCAAAAAACTCCTATGCTTCTATTTATTTTTAATTTCCAAACATAATTTTGAAGAATTAAAATAATTTGTTACAAATAAATAAATCATGTCATATTTTCTATATTCACACTGTCACCACTATGTTCATTTTTTCTAGAACAATTAAACTCATTTTTATAAGTAAATGGTTAATTTTTATGTTTGAGTAAATAATTCACAATTTTTTGTGGAAGAAACTGATTTTTTGCTTTTATATATGGATGTCACTGGGAAGGAAGACTTACCTTTGATGGAAGAGAATCATGTCAGGGAGCACTTAAAAAAAATGGACATACATAAATACATAGGGCCTGATGGGATGCACCTACAACTGCTAAGGAAGTTGGCTGATGCCACTGTGAGGCCACTCTTGATTATCTTTGAAAAGTCATGATAGTAGAGGTAGAGGTTCCTGAAGACTGGAAGAAATAAAATTTCACTCCTGTCACTCTTCAAGAAATGCAAGAAGCAGGATCTACAGAAGTACAGGTCTACCAGCCTCACCTTAATCCCTGGGAAGGTGATGGAGCAACTAATCCTGGAACTAATTTCCATGAAGGAAAAGACGGTGACCTGGAGTAGTGATAATGGGTTTATGAAGGGGAAAGCACGCTTAACCAACCTGATAGCCTTGGTGATTGTCTTGGTGGATGAGGAGAGAACAGTACTTGTTTTTCATTTTGACTTTAGTAAAGCTTTTGACACTGTCTCCCATTAGAGAGTTAGGGTTAGATAAGTGCACAGTGAAGTGGACTGAAAACTGGCTGAACAGCTGGGTCCAGAAGGTTGTGATTAGTTGCACGACGTCCAGCTGGAAGCCAGTCACTAGTGGTGTACCCCAGGGACTAATACTGAGTGAAATACTATTTAACATCTTTCTTAACGACCTAAATGATGGGACCAAATGCATCCTCAGCAGGTTTGCAGATGATACAAAATTGGGTAGTATGATTGATATACCAGATAGATCTGCTGCCTGCACAGGCTGGGGAATTGGGCCAACAGTAATCTCACAAAACTGAACAAAGTAAAATGCAAAGTTCTGCTCTTGAAGAGGAATAACCCCAGGCACTGGTACAATCTAGAGGTCAACTGGCTGGAAAACATCCCTGCCAGAAAAGGACTTGGAGGTACTGGTAGACAGCAAGCTGACCATGAGCCAGCAACGTGCCCTCATGGCGAAGAAGGTCAACAGCATCTGGGCTGCAATAAGGATGAGCATTGCCTGTAGGTCAAGTGATGGGATCCTCCACCTCTGCTCAGCCCCAGTTAATAGACATATTCATTGACATTAATTTTCAAAAATATATCTGTTTTCCTCTTCTGGACTGTTTTTTTTATTATTTCAGGAAATTTGGTAGCTCTGATGCAATTGTACTCAGAGTGACTGAAATTGGATGGTACCTCCAGGGATCCTCTCATTCAACTCCCATGCTCAAGCAGGGTCAGCTACAGCAGGTTGCAAAGCATTTTGTCCAGGTGGGTTTTAAACCTGGGTTTTAAACCTGTGTTTTTAGTGTTTGTCTACCCCTGCAGTAAAAATGTTTTTTTCTTAAGCTTAAATGGAATTTCCTGGGTTTTTTTCAATTTGTGATCATTGACTCTTGTCCTGTCACTGGGAACTGCTGAGGAATGTCTGGCTCAGTCTCCTTTACTCCTCACAAGCATTCTCTTCTCCAGGCTAACAAGTCCTACCTCAGACAGCCCCTCCTCGTATGAAAGATGTTACAGACCCTTAATAATCTTCAGGAACCTTTGATGATCCTATTTTCAGGATGTCCATGTCTCTCTTGTACAGCGCTCTTGCACAGTTCTCTTGCTTGCTTTTTTTTTTTTTGTTCTCCTTTTCATTTTTTAACATTGAGGTAATTCTCTGTTACGTCTTTAGTATTGTCTCATTTATTAAGAGTATACATTGTTTTATGTTGTCTAAACTTAATTCAACAGTTTATGTCACATGGCATCTTTTTACTCTCAGGTTTAATGAGACTAATTTCTTGAGTGGAAGAGCCATCAACCAGGAAATTTTATGAAGTCACGCCTCTGTTTCTTTCTGTTTATTAATATTTGCTCAACAATCACTAGTTTTTTGAATGTTTCTTCAGGCAGGGGCATGAAAACTGTTGTAGTGAACACATTTAATAATGCATGCCAATACACACAGAAGAAAGCACTGAATATTTGCCCATATCTACTCCTCCGTGATTCATTAGCCAGATTGAAAAATTATGATGTGTGCCATTTAAGGACCACCATATTTTTGCATTGCTCCCAGAAACCCTTAGCAGGAAAATGTAACCCAAGGAGACTGTGATCTCTATCCTGTTGGAGAGAGTCTATTTCGACAGATCTGTTCCTAGTAATAGTGCATACTTTCATTTAGGGGTAGCTGTTCTGTCAAGTGCATAGAAATAGTGGAATTAAAGTGATGCTTAGACAATAACATATTTTGACGGGTGGAAAGGGAGTGAATAGGATCTCTTGTGACTCTACACTTTTAATTTTTTTCCACTGGTTTCTGACTAGCATGTAAAGAGTGTATTTAAATACATTGCCTCATACAGATGCCCTCTGAGACATGACCAAATTAGTCCTGTATGATTTAGTATCAACAAGCTATTCTCTATATTTAGCTACAAAGTGTTTAAAATGTTCATTTTTAAATCCAGTGTCTTGTCTTTTGAACACATTATGATGCTTTGGCTCACAGTGAATAATTTATATAATGAGAGTTGTCTGACTGGAGTGAGCTCATCTGCAAAATTCCTTTCATCACAGTTTATTCCATTCCTTATAGTCATCAGACTTTCTTTATCTTCTCCATATCTTTAATTTTAGAGCATGTCAGCATGCCTGAAGAGCTTCAGTTTATTTAACACTCTTCTTATCAATGTTTACAGTTTGTACAAATTTTAAAAGGTATTGGAAATCTCAGGCATTTAACACTGATTTTAGCTACTTTTTTCTGTAAGTCTTTGTGTTGGTATTATAAGAAATAAGTTGTTAAAAGGGGCTGGTGGTCAAGTAAGTTAGGAAGAAGGAAGAAAATCTTGAAGAATCAATGAATGGACATGATTTTAATTTAACAAGACTGCATTAGCATTATTCAAGAAAAGGGGAAAGTGAGACTTCGAAGTTTTGTTTCTGTCTTAGTCTAACAGAAGATAGTTTTCACATGATTCAGAAAGAATTTATAACCTGCTTGAGCAATAAAAAAATGTGTCACAAAGCCCTCGTTCATAAAAAATCTTAATATAAATAAACCAGAAAAAAAAAATTGATCAAAAATTCAAGCCTTACAAAGGATGGCAATGTGAATAGCTGCTTCCTTAATGAACAATGAAGTGACTGATAATTTACCATAATCCAACTTTCTTATTGTAACAGAAATTAGGGTATAAAGCAAAGTTGATTTCGTGCAGAAAATTTTACAAGGTACTATGCAGCATGATTCATGACCACTGTATTTTTTCAAACATTCTATTACTTGCTACAGACCAGTGAAGAGGTTTTCACCTCTTCAGTTAATCCTTTGCCTAGTGCCTGTGTGACCTTAATTCAAGGGCTGGCTCTGCACTCAAATTTACAGTGTGGCTCTCTGGAGGGTATAACAAATAAATACCCAATTTTAACTAAATACTAGGCTATCAAAAAGCTTATTTTTACTACAGTTTCTCTGACTGAAGTTGATGATTTTAAAATAAGGAAAGGAAAATAAGACACCAGCAGAAATCCAATTACAGAACTCATTTTAGCGTAGAGTTCAGATGAAGAGAGAAAATACCGAGAGGCAATTTGGAAGCCTATAATATAACGCAGCAAATTCCTGAGAGCTAGAACATCACAAAATCAGACATCTCCTTGTGTTAGTCTTCTGTGGTGCAAGCGGTGCTACATGTAATGAAATTAGGGACCTTGACAATGAGCTGACATTAAATATACATTATACAAAATGATTTTTCATTTTTTTTTATTCCTAAATGATACTGTGATCCCAAACTGTCCGTAAAAATTTTGCTAACTCAACTTTATTCCATTTCCTCTAGTCCTATCACTGGTCACCAGAGAGAGATCAGCACTTCCCCCTCTGCTGCCCCCCTTCAAGAAGTTGTAGATTGCAATGAGGTCACACCTCAGCTTTCTCTTCCCTAAGCTGAACAAAACATGTGACCTCAGCTCTCTTTGTAACTCTTGCTTTCGAGAACTTTCACCATCTTGGTCACCTCCTCTGGAAACACTCTAATAGTTTAATGTCCTTTTTTATTGAGGCGCCCAAAACTGCACACAGTACTTGAGGTGGGGCTGCACCAGTGCAGTGCAGAGTGGGACAATCACCTCCCTTGACTGGCTAGCTATGCTGTGCTTGATGCACCCCAGGACACGGTCGACCCTTTTGGCTGTCAGGGTGCACTGTTAACTCATACCCAACTTGCC
>NW_010532402.1:0-787 GCF_000687285.1 Phaethon lepturus | reverse complement strand
GCTACAAGGCATGCGATAGTCGTGTGAGGAGCGGGGATGGAGCCGCTGTGAAGCATATGCACACATGCAGGAAGAACGCGAAGGTGTGCTAAATTGCAGCCCTTGAACGAGAATAAAAAGGACTGCCAAGACAAGCCTTTTGCGCGATCGCCCATCACCGAAACATCGAGAGACTTGGATGCCGGGACGCCACAGATCCATGGTGGTGACTGTCCTTGCAACTCTATCCCCAATCCTTGCTTGATTTCTGTCCTTTTTTTCTATTCTGTCCTATTGCTACCAGTTTTTTACTTTTGATTATTATCAACTTATATTTAAGTTGTTTTGGGTATACGGCATTTGACCTCGTTTGTGTCTTAATCTCTCTCTCAGGATCATATCCCGACGCCCAACAGTCCACCCATCAAATCCATCTCTCTCCAGTTTAGAGAGAAGGATGTTGTGGGGGACCGTGTCAAAGACCTTACAGAAGTCCAGAGAGATGACGTCGGTAGCTCTTCCCTTGTCCACGGATGTGGTCACTCCATCATAGAAGGCCACTAGGTTGGTCAGGCAGGACATGCCCTTGGTGTCCTTTGCCTCCATGTGCCTTAGCACAGCTTCTAGGAGGCTCTGTTCCATGATCTTCCCAGGCACAGACATGAGGCTGATGGTCAGTAGTTCCCAGGGTCCTCCTTGCTACCCTTTTTAAAAATGGGTGCTGCATTTCCCATTTTTGCGCCTCCAGAGACTCCACCTGACTGCCGAGACTTTCCCAATATCATGCAGAGTGGCTTGGCAACTGCAT
>NW_010532401.1:0-7037 GCF_000687285.1 Phaethon lepturus | reverse complement strand
ATCTCTCCAATATAGAGAGAAGGATGTTGTGCACCGTGTCAAAAGCCTCACAGAAGTCCAGAGAGATGACATACATAGCTCTTCCCTTGCCCACTGATGTGGTCACTCTATTCTAGAAGGCCACTAGGTTGGTCAGGCAGGACTTGCTTGCCCTTGGTGAAGCCATGCTGGCTGTCTTAAACCACGTCCCTGCCCTCCATGTGCCTTAGCATAGCTTCTAGGAGGATCTGCTCCATGATCTTCCTAGGCACAGAGGTGAGGCTGATGGACTGGTAGTTCCTTCAAAGGTAGGTCCTCCTTTTGACCATTTTTAAAAATGGGTGCAATGTTTCCCTTTTTCCAGTCTCCAGGGACTTCACCTGACTGCCAGGACTTCTCAAATCTCATGGAGAGTGGCTTGGCCACTATGTCAGCCACTTCCCTCAGGACTCTAGGATGCATCTCATCAGGTCCCATAGACTTGTGCATGTTCAGGTTCCTCAGGCGGTAATGAACCTGCTGTTTTATTACAGTGGGAGGGACTTTGCTCCTCCAGTCCCCCTCTTGCAGTCCATCCCCTCGAGAGGTGTGGGAAGAGATGAAGCCATTCATGCCAACAAGCCCCATGTCGGACTACAGACCCTTATCCCTCTGGTGCTTCTCCTTCCAGTGCTGTCCTTTGAGAATACAGTCTTGTAGCATAGGAGAACCCATAAGTTAAACCCACACCAACAGTACTGCAGTGAGCATATAGACAGCAGGCAGAAGTTAATATTTATATATATAATTCTGTGTACTTTTATGAGGCAACATAAATTTTCAGGACGATGTATGTATCAGCCCCTGTATTAGGGCTATCAAGAAGCACACCTGGGAAGACAGCGTTAAGATGCCATTGCCTGAAGAATCTGAATCTGCATCCAAAGGAAACTACCTGTATCCCAGAAACCTGAAAAAGCAGGAGTTGCCTGAGAGTGTCCCACAGGTAGACAAGGTGTTGAGCTGAAGAAAACCCAAACATTTGAAATCACATGAGAGAATGCAACACACCCCACTAAATTGCCTGGTGCTTCTCCAGAAGTGCTCACTATGTGTGTGTGCCTATTGCCTTAACGCTGATGAGTGTTTCAGTATTTGGCCTACGGCTCTGCCGTTTGTGTTTGGCTGGCCTGGCAACTCATGCTTGAAGACCAGCTCTAAAACCTGGGTATGATACCAGAAGACCCTTCTTCCATGGCTCGTCTCTCCCTCTCTCCTTACCTTCAGAACCTGATACCAGGAAAGGCCCAAAGCTTCACTCTGCATTTTTTCCTGACGCTGCCCGAAGTGTTACTAGCCCCTGCTCTGCCATGCATCGGTGCAAAGATTCATTTCATACAGAATTGGGGTTTTTTGCTTTCGCCCTTCACTAAGAATTTCCAACATCCTGTTTGCTTCTGACAGCCACTGCGAACTGAGTGGAAGCTTGGAGAGGACCAGTCACAGTGATCCCAGGACACTCACGGCTGGGTTCCACCATCAGGATTATTTTTTCTATTTAAGTTACTTTTCTTGTATTAACAGTGGATTTTGGCTGCCATTTAAAATACCCCATCAGCTTTTATTTTCAGTACCTTGAATAACTTTATCTCAGCAAACTCTGTCACACTGCCATTCACAGGAGCTTGCACAGCTCTTTGGAGCTCCACAGGGAACAATTTAGGAACTGCTGACACTATTTTCCATGCAGTAATGTCATGCTGAGCAAGCCGGAATTTGAGGATGCATAATTTATCAGCTGCTCATATTTATTCCAAATTGAATGGATTTTGCTTTTCTCCAGAATACACAAGCTGGTTCCAGAGAGCGATACATGCAAGCACCGTGAGCCAACCCTAAATTACTGCCCTAGTGCCACAAAACAGTGTTACAGTAAATACCAACATGTAGGGTTCAGGAGGCGCAAGGAGCCCCTGAAGTAGCGCAGGTCACCGCTTCCACATGGGAAACCAGTACTGGCAACACGCCCAGCGCACCTTTCCTATCTATCTATCTATCTATCTATCTATCTATCTATCTATCTATCTATCTATCTATCTATCTATCATCTATCTATCTATCTAAGCAACCGAGTCCTGTACGGCAGCATGCTTCTGGCTGCGAATGCGGAGCAAGGACCAGAAAACTGAGTGGTAGAAGGCAGAGATCAGGCGTACGACACCAGCACGAGGGAGTAAGACAAGGCAGAAACAGGCATTACCAGGGAAGGAGCAAGCTGATTTAAAACCCTTTTTTCAGATTTCCACAGGTGTTTGGAAACCCTAGTAACAGCACTGATGTTGCTCGGACTTTGGAACAGCTTGATTACAACCGAACTCAAGCGCGGTTCTTCAAAACCAAATCATGGTTCAACTGAAAGAGCCTGGGGCAGTACAGATGAGGAATAGCATGTGTTCCTTCTTGCTGGTTGTTGCGGTTTTTGCCCTGAGTGTACTGCAGATACCCGTGTGGTAGTTTTAAGTGTAAAGTCTTCAAGTGCTATTCAGGCATCATTAACAAATCATTTACAGTTGCAGAAAATGATGCTCTCCTCTTCAGTTGCAGAACAGACTATTTAAGCTTCTATTCATACACTTCCCCAGAGAGGCTTGAAATTTCTAACACGACATTATACCACCACTGTCTCAGAAGCACAACCAAGTCATAATTTACAAAATCCACCAGCCAATCCAGGACTAATCAAGTGCTTTCGCTTTGTTCCAGAAGATTAAAGTGAAGGTGGAAGGAAAACTACCATCACTACTCTGCCTGTTACTTGCTTGCGCCGGAGCTAGAGGAGGCACTAAACACACACAGTCCAAACAGGTATCACTCCTCACATGAAATCCATCACCCCATGCTGCTCTAGCAGCCATGTTAGAGCCATAATAAAATAACCTCTCATTGCCGCATACATTCTCTCGCTTGTTCAAAACAAACCCAACCCCAAAAAACAGGAGACCAAGAACACTTAACCTTCATGATACAAATTTCTCAAACAAGCTCTAAGAAATGTGACGCTTCCATGCATGAACTAACTCCCACCTACGAACAAGCCTCCAGACCACTTACTAACAGAGAAGACAACTAGAGTTTCCTCTTTTCTCCCCACCAGTAGCAAGTTTTCATACTCCTGCACCATGTCATGAGCTACAATCTCATCAGTTTAAAGCTGCTCTTCTTGTTCCTCCTGGTCTGTTAGCTGTAGTTGTCAATGGTCCTGGGATATAGGGATCACCACATATGCACAATGCACATCTCATGTGTCCACAATACTCATCAAAGCACACTGCTGAGGGTACAGGATGGTATTACATTTTGCAGTGTACAAATCGTACGTATTTGATGCAGCTTGTGAGTTGTCTGTGTGTGCATGGTGTTCCTCTCAGGTTCTGGATCATGCTTGTGACGCATTCTTCCTGGCATATCGCTTCCCTTCGGTGCGTACAGATGTAGAAGAAGAAAGCCAGGGCTCTTACAGACTGCTGAATACTTTGACTAGCATTAGATGGTGTTAGGTTCCATTTTACCTATAGATGTTGCCCACTCACTGCCAACTTCCCTCTTGTTACTCTCATTTGGCTCAAGAACTGCTTCTTTCATGACTTCCCCCTCATCCCCCAACCTCCTTCTGTGTCCTTGAGAAGAACACCGCAGCCAGGGACTACAGAACACGGCTTGAAATTCTGCCCTGCGACTTTCCCTCACCAGGGCAAAGCGCTTCTGCATGCCCCTGACCAGTTGGAGTAGGAGCCCAGCCAATGGTATCAAACACTACCAAAGACTTGTAGATTTCAGGTAGAAGCCCACATCCTGTGCTGCCCTGGGTCCAAATGATCCCCATTTGTTTGATACTTCAAAGTAAGTCTTTCATCTTGTCCTGAGGAAAAGGCATGTAACCATTTCATGAGTCGTATTTTCAGGTTGCTCTTCCTTACACATACAACACAAGATTTTTCTCTCCCCCATGGTAATTTCCAACAAGTGATCATTACCCCGATCACCAAGACACTTAACCAGGCACTGGGTTCAAGAAAATAAAAGAAAAAAAAGAGCTTAAACATATGTGTAAATTTAAGCACACTGGTATTTCCTGATTAAATGAGAACCTAACAAAACTCACTAACCAGAGATACACAACAACAAAACAAAAAATCTACAGATACCGTAACTTTTTATTTAAGTTAGCTGGGGATGCGTATTGGGCTCAGGACTGTTTATCTTTGACTTTAAAGAGACTGACTGCAAATAATAGAAAAATCTAAAATTACTCAATATTTTCAAAATTGTCACAAAATTTGAAAACACTTGTATAAATTCTGCAAACTTTGTATATCATTAAAGGGGCATCATTTAGTTACCATATACAATGATATTTGAAAATATTAGTACTTTACCCTAAAGTTTAAACACAGACATATTCATGATGCATGTTAATTTCAAAAGGGTATCAAAAGTGATAATGGTTAGAAAAATATACATAGTTTTGCTTCTGGAAAAGAACAGGTCATTTGAAATATCTGTCAAATAAAATACTAAAAAAGCCTCTCCACAGTTTTGTGTTTTTTTTTTTTCCCCACAGTCCCACATCAAATGTATGCTTATACACCACTTACGCAGTCTGTCATTTTCAAGATATAGTCAAAGTTTCACCAGTACAGAAAAATGTAATCTGTTACTGCCCTCTAACCTGTTGGCTGCACTGATGTGTGATTGTTTAGGCAAGCCAAAACAGGAGAGCCATACAGTGACACACAAAGCAATCAGAAGAAAGGTAAGGAAAAATGAAAATACACAAGAACAAAGCAAAGTATGTTGATAAAGAGAACATCGAGAGGCATAGTGACCAACAGTAAGAGACATGAACTCTTTAGTAGCATGCAGTAATTTCTACATGAAAAAACCCAACATACTCCAAGTATTAAAAGGACACTTATGCGGTACTTGTCATGAATTTTAAGACGTAGTATTAAAGATTATCATCTATTGGAAATGGCCTGGACTGAATTTATTTCAGTGGATACAGTTTGTTGCTGTGCTTCAGTTCATGGCAGTGTTACTCCAATTGCACACACACCAATCAAACCAAACCAAACCCCCTAACTTTTTAAAAGGAAGTAAGTTTCAAAAACATGTGCTTTCAGTACCTGAGTGCAATGCGGTAGCCAACATAACTATGGTTTGATTATTACTCATTTAAATTAACTCTGGTGTAAGGAATGATTTCAGATGAGCAACGTAGCACTTGCAACAGTGACTGAGGTTAAAGATATGGTGACACTTCAAGATCTGAAATCCTTTACAGTGTCCTTTTAAGTGTCAGTAGACTAGTATCTTGAGTGCAACTGAAAAAGAGGTGGCAAATCCTAATGAAATAACCCAAATCAAGAATATTCTTACATTTCACCGTAATGAAGAAACAGTCTATGGAACTACTGAACAGAAAAAAGCATGAAGGATAATAGCAGCATATGGTTTACAGTTTTCACTTTTCAGTTTATTAATATTAGTGGTGCACTCAGCAATGGATAAGGCAATGAATGAAATTCTGAGGAAACTGGCAATTATCTACCACATATCAACACTTAATTATGGTCCTTGTAAACAGCTAACTCCTTTTTGAATTCTAATTGCAAAGAAAAGAATATTTACATATAATATATATGTATATAACCACAAAACCAAAATTAAGTCAAATCCTTATCAAAGAAATTGCATTTTGAAGAGAAGAAAACATAATCCAATATTAAATAGTACGTATCCAAAGATTTTGAAGGCATTGTGATTTTCATGTTTTCTTCCTCCAGTCATTTCCCCCTGGATTTTAATAGACTAAATGCTTCATTTCAGAGTAAATAAGTGGAAATATTATAGAGCAACTTCGGTAAAGAATAGCTCCACTACTGAAAAATGCTCGAGGCGTGGTGATCCATGACTCTGACTTAAAGCAAAAATAAACGGCGTATAATGCCACAGCAAAGAAGTGGCTAATCAGTACCATTGGTTTCGGAGATAACCTGTATTAAAAATAAATGGATAAAACATGTAAATAAACAGAATGAGAAAGAACTGACAAATTTTCATTTTACAAATAGACATCTGCACTCAAGATTACACAGTCTTCCAATCTGGGCAGCTCTGGTCCTGCCATCTCAACTAAAAATAGAACTTGGTTGTCTTGGAGCTGCTATACACCCTGTATTCCTTTCTACAGTATAGCCAACATACACTGCTGCTTTCTCTTCATTTCCAGTAATCTCTGTCTGCCTTTATCAACACCCAGGGGTTAATTCTCAACAGGCCCTCTCACTCCAAAAAGGGAGCAATATAAATGCACACATTCGCATATGTTCAAAGTAGTAAGATTTATTGTGCATTCACTAGTTTAGGAGGGGTCATTTAAAACACCTGTATAGTTACCGGTTTCCCAGTTCCTTATGCTCTTTTATGGAAGACCTCATCCTTTACTATTCTCAACTTGTCAAGCATGAAACATCTCCACCACTTCCTCTGCTAGTCTGGACCCCTCTACCTCATTCAATCTCCCGTGCCACCTACATTAACCTCTCTCCAGCTTTTAGTGGCATGTTTTACAAAGAAAGAAAAAAAAAATCATTTGAAGACATAGCTTCTAATAAAACTCCAACCTTTAGTAAAATCTTAAAAATATAGGCTCATGTGGACCACTGCAGATGACCCCAAGTTGGATGGGAGTGTTGATCTGCTCGAGGGTAGGAGGGCTCTACAGAGGGATCTGGACAGGCTGGATTGATGGGCCAAGGCCAACCATATCAGGGTCAACAAGGCCAAGTGCTGGGTCCTGTACTTGGGTCACAACAACCCCATGCAATGCTACAGGCTTGGGGAGGAGTGGCTGGAGAGCTGCCCAGTGGAAAGGGACCTGGGAGTGCCAGATGACCAGCTGAATATGAGCCAGCAGTGTGCCCAGGTGGCCAAGAAGGCCAACAGCATCCTGGCCTCTATCAGAAGGAGTGTGGCCAGCATGAGAATGGAAGTGATTGTGCCCCTGTACTTGGCAC
>NW_010532400.1:0-1943 GCF_000687285.1 Phaethon lepturus | reverse complement strand
AGGTTTATTCCCGATTTCGGTGACAATATTAGGAAAAATGTCTTTACTGGAAGAGTGGTCAAGCATTGGCACAGGCTGCCCAGGGAGGTGGTGTAGTCACCATCTCTGGAAATATTCAAAAAACGTGTGGATGTGGCGCTTCGGGACATGGTTTAGTGGGCATGGTGGTGTTGGGTTGATGGTTGGACTTGATGATCTTGAAGGTCCTTTCCAACCTTAGTGATTCTGTGGTTCTCTATGATTCTTGTTGGAAAGGTTGCAAACTAAAGAGTTCCCCAAAATAAGGACTTGTATGGTGATCTGATGCCTTTCAATGGATAGACCAGCTACAGGAGATATGGCAAGTTCATAGGTCAGTGAGTGCCCTGAGTGTTCAATTTCAAAGCTCTTGGTGTTGATGAGTGAAGAATGAAAATTATGAACTTTGAAATTTTGAAAGTGATTGCAGACCTGCTCTTCAAAATAAATCCTGGGGATCTTGGAAGGTCTTCAGGGTTCTCCCATAGGGAGAAGACTGTAGACATTGTGAATCCGGTTTCCACTGGCACTGGGATCCCTTTGGGTTGTTTAAAAATGAAAAGTTGTAAAAGGATAGAAATTAAGTTTAGTGCTGAGAACTCTGTCACTGACTTACAGCATGATTTTGAGGAAGGCATTTTAACTTGCCTGTGTCGGTTTAGCCATCTGTAAAACAGGTACAATCACACACAGCATAATAATTTCCCTCGGTGAGTGCCATTTTCAGTTTATCCTGCACTATTTAATGATTTGTGTGACTGCTGAAATAACAGCATACTCTAAAACTGTAATGCCCTCATGTATTTTTCACATAATCACTAGTGGTTGAAATATTTGTTCTGACACTTGATATTACTCATGTAAATAGAAAAATTATAGCATGCTGGCAATGCCAGACACCTTAAATTCCATCTGAGCGTGTGGGTGATTGGAGAGGGAACTATAAATACGTAACAGGGAAGGGGAGACAACAAGCATAAGCAGCACATGATCAATTCTGAATCAACTTATTCCAGAGATTTAGATAAAAGATTTTAAAATAAAATATATCAGTATCAGGTAGGAGGTGGTCCTTTGGAATCTGCATACTGCAAGTCCACTGGAGAAATGTATTTTTCTCCATTTCCCTGCTTCACATGAAGCCACATTTTTTGGTTCTACTTTGAGTAGAGTTACAAGGAGTATGATAACCTAGTCCTAATATCATGTGACTAAAACCTCTTTTTGTATTTTTTAAGTTATGAAGCATTCTGCTTTGGAGACAAGCAGAAGCTCCAGTTTGATTACCAATGAGTGACTCACAGGTCCCACAATGGTTTTGCTCAAAATCTAACTGCTAATTTCCATGTTCAGCTCCCAAATTGCCTGTTTCAGATGTTTTCCACTTCCATTATGAAAGATTTGCATAATTCTAATTGTAGAGTTCATAATGTCACATAACAATGTAGCAAATGAACTGTGTCACATTTTACATAAAAATGTAGTAAGTTATATAGCTTCTGCTTGCAGGTTTTGACAGTAGTCGTTTATAATTTTTAGTTTATTAGATAAAGGACAGTTGTGCAATGTAGCTACTCCCTGTTCTCCAGTGAGTAGTGTTTTTTTGACTGGAAGCTCTTCAAGATACGGCCAGTGTCTCTTTCTAGATCAAGCTAAAGCATCTCCTTTTTAACCAAACATTGTACTTCTGGGGGGTTGCAGAATATTTACAAGCTAAAATTTGTTTTTCAGATTATGAAGAGATAGCTCTGCATTTATTTTGGGGGAGAACGTAACGTTCTTGAAAGACAGATGAATAGCTTATGGGACCTTGCCACTAGATTTCATGCATTTATCATTACTAACGTATCAACAAAAAGAACTGAATACATCCAATTTACTGAAACAGAAACTTTGGAGCGGAAGCACAGGTAGTGTTTTCATCA
>NW_010532399.1:13663-14331 GCF_000687285.1 Phaethon lepturus | reverse complement strand
CCTTTCCAACCTAGTGATTCTGTGATTCATAAAGAGCAGCACATTAAGATTATAGATGGTAAAATGGAGCAGGGAAAAGGATGAAGCTTTTCAGAACGTGCTTTTTGACCCAAGTCACCTACAGTAGACACCTTGCCAAATACAATCATAGTACTGTTTGAAATCAAGCACAGCACGAAATGTAAAACAGTGATGTAAGAAACAAGGACAGGAATAATAGAAGACCCAGCTACCAACAGAAGAAAAAATTAAGAATTCATCATTATGATTTGTCATTTCATCACACACTTCAGTACCTGTTGTTTCTCAATTTGGCTATATTTGAAGGATTGTTAATTTATTGAGATGATCCTCAAGCTATCATAATGCAAAAATTATATATGTATAAAAATAGTTTGAATTTCAGTGTCACTAGTTGCTTTCTTTATACTGTGTCTACCAATACCGTATATACAGGAAAAAGCACTAAAAATGCAGTTCAAAGAGGTGTAGTTTCAGATCATCGTATTTTCTCCGGGGCATTAGGATGCCCTTCTCTGTTGCTATATCAGGTCCACAGATTTCCACATTCAGAGAACAACTATACCAGGCACGGAGACATGACATTCCCAAAGCCGAACGAGGCCAATAGGCCATAAACATAGTATCTTGGCTTCAAATGGTAATTA
>NW_010532399.1:0-13632 GCF_000687285.1 Phaethon lepturus | reverse complement strand
TCCCTACAAAGCTAAGGCTATAGTCCAGTGGAAACCTCTTCCACTAATTTAGCTCTTCACAAAGGAAACAATGAGGTGCCTCAAAGGAAAACAGTTTACATTTATTTTACTTAAGTATTTTATGAAAAAAAAAAAAAGATGACAGGAAAAAAACCCAAACAAATAATGGCCTCTCTTTAGCCAAAGAAGAAAACTACAAAGCTTATGGGAAGAGGGAAGAGAACAGCAGATTTGATGACTGGCAATCTGAGCCCTTAGCTTGTTTAACTATTACATGCAAATATTACATACAAACAGTTTGGAGATTTTATTCTGTGATGGGAATGAATCCACCACCCCTGTGGTGCACCTATCAATGAAGGCAGTGTTTCTGCACCATGAGAATGCAATGTAAACACCTCGTGTCATGCAACCTGCTTGGGATCCAAACTTTCTGTGATGATTTTTGTTGCCAAGATTTTCATGCCTTAAGCTGCCACCTGAAACATGGAAAGCTGTCCTTTGCGAAAGTGGGAAAGCAACATGAAGAGAAAGCAGAAGATGATTCTCTTCTATCTTCCTCCATATTCAAGAATTCACCTGTTACTTTCAATCCTTCAAATTTTAAACAAAAAAAACAGTAGTTAAATATGACAGTGTTTGAATGTACCTCAAAAGTGGCAATATTATACATTGTCTCCAATCTATCAGTAATTTCAGTATTGGCTTGGTTGTTCACATGAAAAACATTAATGCATCTCAATCTGGGAGAGAGGGAAACATGAATCCAGTTCCATTCTTGGTCATTAGGATCAACTGCACATTAAGGGTGAGACACTGAACATCTCAGACTTTGTGTATATTATATTGCACAACAAGGTAAAAGATAGGCCGAGGGCAGTCCAAATATCATTTTTGATAAATACTGCTTTGATAAAATCAAAGACTGATTTTTAGCATTCTTCCCAAACTCAAGAAAGCTAATCTATATGTCCACAAAGCAAGCAGCACAATCAGTGAATTAAACTGCCATTAAACGGTGACTCAGCACGTGGACTGAGTCTCAAACTCTGAATAATAAATTCATAACATATTTAAAATTTAGAAGGGTGGTTACACTCACTCAAAGGGAAAAAGAAAAAGAGTAGATAGCCCTGATGCTAACTAAAAGTAAAACCAGAAATTAGAAAATAAGTAGCTTGCTACTAAGAAAAAAGAAAAAACGTTCACTTTTCTTACTGTAAGGGCAATTCAGAAAATTTTCATTAAACAAAACCACTGGAAATCCTCTGTAAATTTAAAGTCATCCAACACCACACTATCTTCAAGTAGAAAGCTGATGTTGAATTCAGAAAGAAAAATCCCACGTTTAGCAGCAATGAAACTTACTATAAAATGTGTTTCTTTGGCATTATACAGGTATATCTGAATCTGCCATTAACATTTATGATTAAAATCATACGGTAAATATACTTTTATTAATACTCATAATGTGTATTGCACAAATGCACATACAGATGATCTGTGCGGACTGCAATGTATATTCCATCCTACAGAGTCACATAATCTCAATGGAAGAAGCAATTATGTAAAAAGGAAACAGAACGAAAGAGATATCAGAAAAAGGCTGAAAGTCAAATTATACAGAAGGCTTAGGTGCTTTGTGAATAAAGGAGAAAGAAAACTTCAATAACAGAAACCATGCTACAAAGGAAGAGAAGGAGGAGCAACTGAGTATAAAATAATATGCAGATTATTGTATGGAGACAAGAAATATCTGAATACAAATACTACTTCTGAAACATAGAATGACTTTTAGCTTCGCATTTTCTAGAACTGCTGAGAGCTCCAACTTACATACAGATCAACATTATGAACATGGCATTCTCCTGCTGGCTCAGTATCTCACGCAGAAGAATGACAAAAGAATTTATTCCCTTTCTGCCATAGGAAGGGAATAGGATAGGCAGAAGGATAACTAAACAACCACCAGCGTTGAGAACTCAGTTTTCTGCATTATCAGGAACAGGATGATAGTTTTGTCTCCTTGACATACTTCCACAGCCAGTATTCCAAACACAGAATCAGCATATTAAACTCCTCTGACATTAAAAGATGAAATAAATCTCTGTACAGGGACTATTATTCCCCACACATATACTTAGGAGCAGAAGCAGAGTCAAATTCTAACCCAACTTGCAGATTATCTCTTTGACAGTTGCAGTGATGGGTGAATCACGCAAGGATGCAAGTCTGGCCACATGTTGCAAGTTAAGGCCCCCATGCCACCCAATGTTATTAGAAATGCTATAAAATTTTTCTTGTCTTTCAATAAAAAACATTAATTGTTTACATTTTTTTGAACACAAACACCACAGCATTTGCCAGTCTACTCCAACATTACAAAACCAGAGAAAGAAGTGCAAAATTTAACTGAGCTACTTAAGTAATGAAGTTCTGATATTTAATTGATCTGCTTGAAACTGTAAATTGCTAAAAACCAAAATATTATTTTAACTTGACAGTCCCATAGAGACCAATATTTCTCACTACACTGCAAGCTTATTCTAAACTGTTTATTAGCACAAACACTACTAAGAGCCTGCAGAAAATAAATCTCAGACCTAGAGCTGCCTTTGAACTTCAGCTTGCCATGGTTATAGGTTAAAGCTTCATTTTCACATCTGCACAGGTACTACCCGATCCAGTTGGAAGCCCAGACACAGCACCAAAGGCTGACAGTCTTCAGTGCCACTCTGCAGCTTTATGCGCCAATATTTCCTGTAATTCGTTCCCACGTTCCTCTTGGGCTCAGCTATTTATTAGTTTATGTGGATTTAAACAGCATTTAAGTCTTCAGCCACATGGTTGGCACCATTTCTCCAGCACCCTGCTCATCCAAGTCTAACAACCCTAGATACTGCAATGCCGAATGATATTAGCTGACCACAGAATCACAGTATATATTGCTCCAATATGATCTATAAGCTTTGATACAGCACAGAAGATGATGCTGGGATATATTTTAAAAATCTCTGAAGAGATGAAAACTCCATAATGGATGGGAGGAAGTCTCTGTAAAGGGATGTCAAGCTGGGGAGCATTTGGTCTTATACAACCAGTTCTAATTCAAAGGGGACGAAGTGGCACTAGAATAGACCTTGCTGGCAAGGAGAGAAGAGCAGGAACACAGCAGAGGCTCTGCAGCCAGAGAAGTGTGAGTGGGTGTGCAGGGCCATATTCCAAAGAGAACCAGTTTTGCTGTCAATAAGCCATAACATTTCAGCTGAGCATATTGAAAATATTTACCTAAAAGAAAAGCAGGAAAAAAAAAAAAATCAGGAACTACTAGACAGTTTTCCATAGAGAGGAATATTAACAGTCACTGAAGGCTTGTCCAGGAATTTTAACATGTAGGTTACAAGCCATCTCTCTGCTCTTGACATTTTGTTTAACCAGCCTGCAATACAATTTTATGTGCTACCCCAGAAAAGTCACAAGACAGCAAACTCCAGCATATTACAGGTCTCTCAGCCAACATCAAGTTAAAACCCATACGGAAGAGAGGCCTGCAGTTTGCTTTAACAGATTCAGAATACAATCAGGTGGACTCCCACTCTCTCCAAAATTTATTTTAAGATGAAATGTTTATAATCTCTGCAACAGTGGCTTGTACAAAGAAAAAAAGTGAGTTTTTTTTTTTCCCCCCTGGAGTGGCATATGTGCTATTTGCCCAGCAAGTTACAATGAGGACAGCAATGGTCATGATCACGTTCCAACGGTGTTTGCGTGCAGCACCTTCAGTCAGCTAAATGCACGTGGTGTGCAGCGTTTCCACCAACCACTTTGGGGCCAAGCACAGTTTCACAAGCCACAGCAAAAATGAACAAGAAAGTTCTCAAAACATGAAGAAAGGCAATCCAGTGTGTTATTTGGATAAAGTTAAAACCTATTTGCCCAAAACAGATAGGACCTCAGCACCCAACACACAACATGTGAGGATTTCCACACCGATACTCATGAAGACAACTCTGTGGTTAGTTGACACCTACAAAAAGGTCAGCATTATTCTTTGCTGCTTATGTGCTCCATGCAACATGTAAGCTATAGGTATACACATTATTGATAGAGTCACTCAGAAAGACCAGTCTCAAAACCTACTTTCTTCACTGGTACAGTAGCCAGGAGCACCATCTGTGAAACCGATTGCAGCCTTGCACCAAAAACAGGCTTCCCAATACTGAACTGGAGGCTCCCAGACCTTCTAGTGAACTACAGGGTCACTAACCATCACTCATGGGGCAACAGTAACTGCCACCGTTGTTGCCTTAGCCATTGCACTGGGATATTCCATCACTGCAAGAATGAGGAAAACTTTGCATGTTATACACTGCAAGAATTCCTCTGCTTCAAATGCACAGCCGTTGCTGGGCATCCAAAATCTACTAGGTACTGTGATGCAGTGAGTATATACTGCCTGTCCTGCACCCACAGTGTCAGTCTATCAAGAATCTACAGCAATTCTCGATACTGGCAAAATCACATAGCCAGTAACTCTGTCCTGCCAGATTAGCGCACGGTAGCTCCGCCCGTGACCTGTTAACACCTCTGAGGTTCAGAAACAAACACGGAATTGCTTGTGCATCTCCAGTGCTGCCTACACATACAGTTCCCTTTCTGGAAAACTTCATCCAGCCCTGGGTTCTGCCACCAAACAGAAGAAATTCAGAGAGCACATGCAGTTGGAAGTCAAACACGTTGGTGAATTAAGAACATTGCTCCTGAGAAACACCAGAGCTTGACCGACAAAATGCTGAGAAGTTCTAGAGCAGTTCCAGTGAGAAAGGCTCAGCTCTTAAGCTCACCTTAAACTGATGACAAAACTAAGCACAACCAACGAAGTCCTAGTGATCACATGAAGCTTTGTGACATGGATGTTCACATGCTGGCTTAATGAGTCTCAGAACTACAATACCATTTGATAGAATTTATTCACATTCTAATTCACTAATGTACTGGGTTAAAGAGTGTCTGTGTACCTCTTCAATTGCTGAAGTTTTGGACTGTAGCCCAAAGGTCATATTTGTCTATCAAAACACATAGAAGTACCCACTCAAAGTCCCACTTTTGAGGGCAGGTTTCACCAGTCAGAAACACTTCTGGTTTGGGCCATTCTAAAATCTGGAAAAAAATCCAATTTTTAGACTTTACCGCAGATTGAAGTATGTGTTGTGGGGTTTTTTTGGTTTTTTGGGGGGTTTTGTTTTGTTTTCCCAAACCCCCGAAACTGTAGCAGCTCTTCCCATGCACAGTGGTAAGGCAGTTGGTCATAGTCCAAATGAGTGTAACTACTACAGTCATCCTCTCTGCCTGGACTAGTTCTGCATTTACACTGGATGTAAACACCACCACATTCAATGAAGTTGATGGACGTATGGATGATGGATCCACGTTACACAGACTGTAGCAGAGATCAGAATCAAAGCCGTTAATACCAAAAGGGTTCTTATTTTTCTGTTTAATAAGCCACAACCACTGCAGGAGAGAACCCACGACAACATTTGTATCACCTGTGGGGTGGGGTGTATCTCAGGCAATATAAAACAGGAAAAATAAAAAATGGACTGTGTAATTCAAGAACTCTCAAAAATATGAGTTTCCCATTGTACAGCCCCACTACTAAAGAAAAGATCTAAGCCTTAAATTAATGATTCCTTCCCCATATGAAAAAACAATGTTATAGCAGAAGACAAAACGACATGGCTTAGACTGTGCAGAACATCCATTCCTCCATCACGAAAAAGCACACAGCAAAATAAGAATATGTAGCATTTTGCCATCAACAAAGCTGCCTACACAAGACGCCCACCCTTTCTTATTTTCTCCGTAGCGTATTCTTTTAACCCACTCACCTCCTCCTGCATTTCTCTCACAATTACTGACTTACCTACTTCCCATACAGCTTCTTCAGACTTGTTTTCACAGGAAAACTGACCGTGTAAGTTATTCTCTTACAGTCAGTTCAGAATACATGATTATTTTACTTTTTCCCTCTCCCAATATATTTATATACCAACATAAATAATTTTCTTGAGAAACAAAAAGGTTATTCCAGGGTATGTGAAATAACTAGAGCAGGATAGTTATTCTGCAGATCTAAGCTCCATGCTGTGACAGATTCATGCATTTGGTCCCACCTCCCACTAAGGAGCTGGCAATTACTGCATTCCAGTGCAGGACCATGGATTTTTTCCAGCTCCCTTACTCCACATGCTAGTTACAGCTGATTGTGGCAGCTGAACCAGTAATGCATTTTTATATCAGATGCACAAGAGCTAGATATACTAGATATAACAGAGCAAATCTGCGATATATTTTGCTTTTTTCTGCAGATGAGAATTACTGTTCTTGACAACCGCGATATTTAAAGCTCTGCTTTACTGACCTCTAACAGGATTTTAGATTTACAGATCTAAATCTGTAAGGAATACACAGTATTTATTACCTACAGTGATACGGGGAGGCGTCCCTCTAACGTTTTTAGATACTCCTGTGCTTTGTGTGAAGAAACGGCAAATAATTAGAATCCTGTGTTGCTCTTGTAGTCTTTGAAGGATTAGCCCCTCTCAATTCCTGGTCAATATATACATTAAGTACACTAAATACTCTGATTAGAGCTTAAACACTATTTAAATCAGACACATCTCCAACGCATCCTCTCAAAGAATAATCTGGCATTATTATGAAATTATTTTATAGTGCTAGTATGCAGGAATCTTCTGTTTCATCCAGTTCATCAGTTATACGGTCTCCACAAACATATTTGTCTGTATGTTAATCCTTGAAGTATTTTCTGAGTGCATATTTGTGAACACACACAAAAATTCTCTGCATTTACTGTTTTTATTCTGAGAAACCACTGGTTTGTTACCCAATAGCTAGATTCCTAACAGCTAGCTAAATAGACTAAATCTAGCTCAGACATATCTAACCATGATTGTGGTCGTGGTTCCCCGCTGTGGTGCTGAAATAGCCATCTATCTTCCAGCCTAGAAGTCATCTAGGAAAGGCTAAGGTGAAAAGATAGGAAAAAAAGTAGGGAAAAAATACATATTTCAGGCTTTCCTACACAGTGGACAATAACAAAAAAAAAAAAAAATCTGCAAAAACCAATATATACACAGAATATTTTTTATTAACATAAAGGTAAGGTTGGTAAAATTAACAGATAGCTGAGTGCAGCAAAGCTTTGTTTTTTGCTGCAAGAGGTAGTAATAGCCGTGACTTCCTGGCTGGCAGAAGGCAGAATCTAAAAAAAAAATCCTGAGAAATGGTAACATATGATGGCAATCCATTAAAAACAAACAAATGAAATAAAAAAAAAAACAGAAAACATTAATGATGGGATATAATGAGATGCCAGGAGAGAGAGAAATAGCCCCAAAATATTCACTTTTCAAGGTAACTCACTGCAGAGTACACAAGTTAATGCCATTCAACAGTGAAACTGGTTTAAAAATTTTAAAAAGGCTCATCTAACCTTCCCAGTCAAGTACATACATCTTCAGTTCTGGAGCAGGAGCATTATCTTCAAGACTTCAAACTGCATTTATAAAAAGCGTTGAAATTGGCCAACCAATGCAAAAATTAGTCATAGGGGACTAAGAGACAGCAGAAGCATTTAAGCCTCATTTCCGTAGGAAGCCAGGCTACAGCAAACATAATTAAAGTTTTTAGTAAGAGTTTGCCATTTTACTAAAAGACTCAGAATTACCAGAACAGATGCTAAGTGTCGGAGCACAGCATCCCATCCTCCCGCCCCATCCTACACGGTAGTGAGCAAACCCTCACGCAAAAGCTAATAGGGTGATTATCGTCTAGAAGGATTATGCTACCCAGAGAAGCTGAAATCTGCCTTTGTGAGAATTAAGACCATCATCCTTATTGGTCAGCTGAATTATTTCCTTTTGCCATAGTGCAGATAGGTTTTCCCTCTCATCTTTCTTAAAATCAAAGAACATTGATATGAGAAGCTGGGATAAAATACTCTCAGATGATCTTGTTTGTTTGTTTAAGAAATAGAGAGTCTAGGAAAGGAAATCAGAGGGAAAATTTCTGGATTCTTTTTTAATAAAGATCTGCTACACTACATTAGCAAGAGTATAATTATAATATAGTCTATACCTAACAAGTTTAGCAATGAATGATTAAGACACGATCTGTTTTACGGGAAATGCCAAGATGTGACTCAGAGTAGATCAACATAAGATAAAAAACATTGTGAAAGTGGTGCTTTACACCTTGATAGGGAACAAGCTGTGTTCTTGGGGTCTCATCTCTCATTTCTAAACAATTTAGCAAAGCAACACATCACAACACACTCTCTCCATCCTGATGGGGACCACAGTGTGTTCACATCCAGATAGTGCAGGAAGAACTACATGAAGGAATTACTCCAAAATTGTAAGAGTACTTGCAGCTTCGAGACTCAAACAGAATGGAATCACTGTCTCCCAAAGTAAAACCTCCACCCCAGAAACCTGTCCTGATTAGACTCAGGATAGAAGTGCATCACGTTACCACGAGCATTTATAAAGGCGGAGAACAAGCTTGTTCAGAGAATTAGTAGTTCACAAGAAAACAAGGCTTGTGCCTTTGGCAGTTCAAATACAAGCTAGTGAGAAGAAATGCAAAATATTTGACAACACTTTCTTAGCATAACTAGAAGCATTATGGTGCAATAAACAGTTACCAGATGCTGGATACTGCTCTAGATAGAAAACAGAAAAGCAAGATGAAATCTCAGCCTCATAATCACTGAGATTTTGGAAAGTCTCATTAAAATAGGTCTCCATTCTGATCATTAAAGAAGAGAAATAAGGTAATTTTGGAAGAACCCAAGGAAGATTGCTCTGCAGTGGCTCACTCTTATTCTCACCACGTTTCTACTACCACTACTACTACTACTACTACTACTACCACCACCACCACCACCACCACTACTACTTCAGCTTCAATTATACCAACATGCCACTTGGATCACTTTGTCTTAAAATAAATAGATAATGCTAGGATTAAACTTCAGTGCATTATACTCACGGGGGGGGGGGGGGAAGAAGGGAAGAGAGGAAATAAAAAAGTCACCTCCTCACCTGCATAGCATAGTCAAAGCAACCAGATAAGCAGGCAGTGCCCATGATGAAGGCTGACAGCCACGTTTACCTTAGCTAAAGGGACACCATTTATTGAGGTTACACCCAGGAAGCCATGCCTTTCATCGGCAGCACATGCTTAACATCAGTGCTAAATCAAAAGTGAAACTGCAAAACACAGCCGGGTGACACTCATGACACTTCCGTACTGAATGGAGAGGTAACAGCTATCATAAAAGCAACTAGAAACATTCAATGCTAATGCCTTGTTAAAGACAACTGAAATGGAGGACAACTGTCAGTTATCCAAGAGGATGAAAGTTAAGTCAAAATGGCACTGAGAAATGTGAAAAATATACTTTCTGAACCAGCTCTCATGTTCCTTACTTTCAAGGTAGGGTGCTAAAGAACAGACAAAATATTCTTAAGGGGGACTAAAACCAAGAAGAAAACAGAGCAGAAAACCTCAAAGAGTAATGGCAAGAGTTACAAGACACATCTTGATCCTCCTACGGTTGTGGCTACGTCCAGCATTTAGTAAGGAACAAGTAAGCAACACATGAACAAATACACATGGAGCTGATCATAATATAAAGAGCTCCCCTCTTGATTTTACACTGATTACAGAATTCCAGCTCACAGACTAAATATATAGTTTTTTAAACACATCTGCACAAAACAAGTAATATTTACATCAAAGTTCTCGTCGTCATCAAAACAAAACAAAGATGCTCTTCAACCAGCTTACACTAAAACCAAAGCAAAACCAAAGCAAAGCAAACTGATGTGGACTGTGCTTTTTGAGGAGTACATAGAAAATATACTTCTTAATATTTGTTATTTCTAAACATCTCACCACTGAAGTGATTTTTGCTTAAGTTTCAGACTTTCACCTCTAGAAACTGGTGTCAATCAGGTTATTCACCATGTTACTAGGACGGCACTAAAACAACTATGTGTGTGTATACTTACATGTTTTTATATAATGTGTATTAGGCACACCCCTTTTAAAACCAGAGGACAGAGAGATGAATTAGAAATTGCCACTTTATATCTTTATTGACATATAATTTCCCATTGTGAACTGTTAACAAGATACATGGTGACTGCAAGTTTTTGTGCCAAAAAAACCCAACAAAAATAAAATAACAGGAAAAACCACCTTTCACACTGTGCTCCTCATCCCATCAAGCACCTTTTCCACTCCTAGTCTAATTTAAAGTAACAGCTGCAGGTGGGAGCTTCCCAAATACATTTGGCTCTTCATTTGCATTTATACATTTGTTTGAGAGCTTATATGGTTAAGAAACTCTAGTTCAAGGGAAGCTGTGGAAAGAAATGCCAGATCTGAGCCTGGCACTGGGTTGGGGGGAAAATCTCATAGTTTTTCTATGCATACCTCTGCACAAAGCAGAAGTTTTTCTTAAGCCACTGTTCTTATTCAGACAAACGGAGAGAACAGATGGAGTATTGCAAGTAAGGAAGCAACCAACTTATAGCTTTACTGACCCCAAAAAGGCCTACAAAAGTATCCCATATGATAAAAAAAAGTTATATGAATTATAATAATGTACAAATCATGGAAGTATCACTGAAAAATAATGAGTTAAAAATGAGTTTAAACTACTACTACCATTCCCTTTTGCCCCACTGAGAATGAATCTGTACTGTTTCTATTGTACTACTTACAGATTTTCCCTGTTACTGAAGTTAGGGCTGATAAAGTTTTATATTTTAGAAAATCTTAGCAAAAGTTAAAAAGAAATTAGTTACAAAATTTGCATACATGGGGAAGCCTTCCCAAGATGGAAAAAAACCCCACTTTTTTAGGTAATGAGTTTCAGATAATGAGTCCAAGATGTTTTATTGTAACATGAATAAACTATGAAACAATGACTACAAAACTGATTTTCCTGAATAATGCAGACTAACATTGGAATAAGTACCATAAATCAGCAACTGTTCTAAATATGAAAGTTTTTTTTTAATAAAAAGTAAAAGAGATGGAACGTGTTTGGGCATATCAGTATATAAAGGTGCAATTAAGGCTGCATATTGTCTTTTCAAAATGAAGCAGAACAGACTTAATGAGAGTTTAAAAAAAACAACAAAAAAACAAGGTTACAGAGAAGAAAGTGAGGAAGGATTAATGGCTTGTTTCCTTGATGGCAGAGCTACCTTAGTTCAAAATTAATAAATGAATAGATAAATTGAGACGCAATAATCAGTGGTACATGGCCATATATCCTCTTAGAGGGTGGCAGCATGCAACCAACCTTGCTTCTATACAGAGAGGCAATCCAGCTTCACATTCTTCATTATTTTCTGTTCCCTGACATGTATTTATTCCAGCTCCAGCTGGCCTTACACTGACAAGAAATGTGGCCCAGGCCCATTTATTTCCTCAAGATACTTGCTACTCCTACATCTCCTGTTTTCTATGATAATCTAATCAAAATGTTCAACAGAAAAAAAAAAAATCTATACATGAAAATAGCTATAAACATTTAAATGCTGACAAATAATATTTAAAAGCAGAAACTGACAGCAGAGCTGGGATAAACTGCAACAAAGATGGCGCTGGGGACACAAATATACTCACTATGGAAAATTAAAAGAGGGCTGGAATGAGATGGCCCTCTAAGAGAAAAATCATGATGAGGAACCTCTATTCTATCACTGTGTACCGAGATTAACATTTTCACAGAGCACACCTCTTCCAATTAAAGCCCCATTTTTACCTCAGCTTCAACCCATGGCCTCTTCTGAGGGTATTTCCAACTGTTATGTTCCCATAACAACAATCTAAGTCACTAACAGCACATACATTTAAGCAGAGAGTGAGCATTGCTCAGAGCACTTCCAAAAGAAAGAAAAAAACCCCACACCTTTACCTGCATGCAGGAGAACTTAAATATGTTGGGCAAATCTCTATACCATTGCGGGGTTGGACTAGATGATCTTAAAAGGTCCCTTCCAACCCTAAGATTCTGTGATTCTATGATGATTGGGCTCTTACAGTACTAGTATCTCACCACATATTGCACTCAAGCCCCAGCAATGGAGTCCTAAGGGGCAGCCTCCTTAAACTTGCATAGCACCCCTCCAAACACCTGGTCTCTCCACCAATAAGGAGAATCACCTCTTCTGCAAGATCCAAGATCGTTGGCCCTTCTCTTTAAACTCCAACACATCTATTCAGTTCACATTAACAAATCCATTCGAAAACTAAAACCCCAAGCGACCCCACACTACCTCAAGTGCAACAAAGTCATCCCAATGGACTGAGAAATAGAAACAGAGCAGAGACTGAAAGCAAATGTTCCAAGCCCTACAGAATACCATAGCCCCTGTATTTCAATAACTAATTTTATCATTATTAATAGTAAGGCACACATATTTTCAATGCAGAACAAAAGCATCATCTCAAAAGATAATTAAACAGAATTTAAAAGTCTTCATAAAAACCTTCCTGCACCATGAATTAATGTGTCTTACAATCAGAAAACATTTACTTTCAGCAGGCTTTGGAAAACCAGCACAAAGCATATTCACCCCGACCATACAAAACCTGAAACAGAAACTGGCACCTCACAGGGGTGAAACACGGAAGACCCTAGTAAGCACTACAGAATCCCACCCCTGCATAAATACATATGCACACCATGCTTACTGTCAGTGAGGCCAATCATGTAAGAAAAGACATTACTGTGTATACATGATGGGTCCTAAGCATACAGCAGGAGTCTCAGGGAGCAAGAGGAATCCTGAAAAGAAGTGGGACTTGTTTTCTTCCCCCTGAGGAAATTTGCTAGGATTTCCTTCTAATAATCCTACGAAATTTAAAAAAAAAAAAAAACAACAATACCAGCTGTTTAAATTAACGTAATTTCTTAGGATTGATTAGACAGTGCAATGCACCTAAGTCATCAGTCAGGCTAGTAATAGATGACCGATAGTCTGTAAATACCTAGCAAAAATAGTTCTTGCTTGTTAAACCTGTGTCTGCTCCATCCTCTCTCTAACCAGAGATCCCGCACAGCCGCAGTGCCTCACAGGCCTGACAGCGCTTTATGGGCTGAGGGAAAGAACTTTTCTCCAAATCTCACCCATTCACTAGGACAAACCGGTCTTAGTGGGCCACCAATAAAGAAAAATTACACTTGTGTGCAAATACCCCTCTCGTCCAACCTCCCGGAGGGACCAGTTCTGTAGTGTTGCCACAGAAAACAGAAAGGAAGGCCCCAATTAGGGAGGAGGTCACTCTTAGGCTGAGATATTATGTAAATAACGGCCAGCCAGCACCCTACCAAAAAAAACAGAACATGGAACACACTTTTCTCTACAGAAAAAAAAAAAAAAAAAAACCAAAAGAAAAAATAAAGGCTTCATCCCGCAAGCCCTCCGAGGGCAGGCCGCACAATTGCTCTGGGAAAACCCACGCCAGTCGGGCTCAGCTTGCAAGAGCCGCTCTAAGCCCCCGGCAGGCTCGGCCAGCGAC
>NW_010532398.1:34329-36824 GCF_000687285.1 Phaethon lepturus | reverse complement strand
CGCTCCCCAGCCAGAACCACGACGTGTCCCCTCTCCACAGCGGTGCAAGGGCAAGAAACACTCCCCTTTCACCCCAACAGGCATCCGGCATATTAGTTACAACACTGAAGGCACATGCAAAGCAACTATCTTGGCGCGTCCCATGTTTTCAGCGTGCAGTCATAAACAACTTCTCACCAAAAATGCATACGCTTCTTCTGTCACTTACTTTTCTTTAACAAATGCCTCCTTCCTGTAACTATATTTGTGGTAATGATAAATGGTTTTCCATTATCTCTACAGCTTTGGCTACTCTAGAACATTAGCATACAATGAAGGGTAAAGTGCTTTAAGTGAATTTTATATTTAAATACAAAGATCCTCAAGCCCTATCTAAATATAGGTGTTTATTCCTCCAAGTTGTTTACTGCACGTGACATTTTAAGACATACTGCACGACTAAAAACTCACAAGCCAATTTATATTCATAATTAGTTTTGTTGTTGCCTTTCTCCTGGCATGAAAAATCGCACCTCAGATGTTATCTACAAAGTCAACATTACCAGAAATCACAGGCTTCACATCCTCTGGAAGTTTAGCTACGAAAAAGTGATGACACTACAAGAATTCTTTCCTGTATTTTCCTTGAGATATTTTCACATTTCAAATAAAGTATTTATACTATAGACACAATTAAGCAAGACTGTTTAGAACAATTTCTACATTCAGTATCAAATTCAAATGCAGCACTGGAATTGAGAAAGATGAATGCTACACAGCTGTCTGACCGAAAAAGATCAAAAGACATTCACTACAAGAACCCCAACATGATCTTAAATACATTCTCCATATCCTCTGCTCCGAATATTGCCCAAGTGAAGGTCAGCAGATTTTTAATTACTAAATTCTGTGTACGAACACGTATAATTTCTAAAACTAACACCCTCTGTGCACAAAATCCCATTAGAGAGCTACAATATTTGCAGGATTAGGTCTCTAGATATTATGAATTCACTCCAAACTGTCACGAACAATATGCTGCCAAGTACTTCAACTGAACTTTGAGCAAACAGAAATCCCATTTATTAGAAATCTTGAAACGAGGGAAAAAAGTCACCAGCTAATGTGCCTCTGTCCGACAAATTACAAATTACCCCCCCGCCCCAATATTTAAAGCAGAATAGCCTCTGTCATAACCAAGCATGCTAATGTCCGAGAAAATTATTGCAAGGGAAAATCCTCTGCGACAGTATCTCACCACTGAGGAATGTCTCTGGCTCCTCGTGCCGAGGATGAACAAGTCCTCTCTATTTTTCCAGTCCTCTTCGAACAACCCACGACCTACCTGTGCGGCAGAGGAGAGACAAGGGCTCTGCCTTCAGCTGTTTCCGAATTACCTCATTGGGCACTCAGGTAAAATGAGAAGCCCTGACTAGTCTGTACAGCTCCTTCGCCAGAAATATTGCATGAGTCAGCTTTTATCTACCAAAACCTCAAACACAAAGGCTTTACAGAAACCTGATTCACAACTTTCTCACCGCCTTTTTCCCAGCGCACCGACAGTCTTCGGCATCGCTAAGAGCCTTAAATGAAACATGACATCATGCAATTCAGGGACGGGACAATGGCCATCACTGTGGGTAACTTTAAAATGCACACTTCACTGAGCAACGCCCACTAACTTCCATTTTTCCAGGCACAACGCTGTGAAAACATCAAATAGAGCCTCCACTTCCACAGCATTTATTATGCTTTGCTCCTTGATCTGCAGACAACATCGATAAGCATGTAAAGCAAATAAATCACCGGACGGTATTGTGAAATTTCTGTGTTTATGTTAGAAACTCCCATGAACCTGCAATGCAATAGGATGATCCTCAGCCTTAGGATCATTCTAGACCCTATTCTGCCATAACATGAACAGGTACAGGCTTTTGCAGGGTGCTTGCAAAGCTTTAGGGTTTTTTTTTTTAAAGAGGAGAGGAAAATGTGAAAAAGAGAGTGCTCTATGCTAAATCACAACAAAGCAAAGTAAAAGAGAAATTTTAAAAAAAAAAAAAAAGAGTTTTGCCAGAAGTGGGACAGTGAGAGGAGAAAAAGGAGCAAAAATGAAGAGATAGAGAAAAGGAGAAAAATAGACTGGTGCTAACCGGTGGGAAAGCTGATGGCTCAAAAAAAAAAAAAAAAGAGTTTTGCCAGAAGTGGGACAGTGAGAGGAGAAAAAGGAGCAAAAATGAAGAGATAGAGAAAAGGAGAAAAATAGACTTTCAACCTATGAAAGGGGTGACGGCATTTCTATCTCAGAGCTGGGAGCCAAAAGAAGTCAAAAGAATTCCCAGATGCCGGCACACCACTTTCCAGGTGTGGTCTCACAGCTGCGTGCTCAAACTGAGCCCACAAAGAGATACTCTATCTTTAAAACCATCGTTAAAATTCACTCCCTCTCTCCTCGTACGTAACATGGCCTCAGTTTCTTTCTGGTTTTCCCTAAAGAGCGTGCTCCTTGAGCAAGGCCT
>NW_010532398.1:23412-34304 GCF_000687285.1 Phaethon lepturus | reverse complement strand
CCAGCGGTAGAAGAAGGAAGCGAAGACAGCTTTGAGACCACTCGCAAAGCTGTGAAACACTTTGATCTGAACGTCGGAGCTGTCAGGGTGAAAGTCCCTTTTACCCAAGCTAAAAGATCAGGGTTTTACAACCTGTTGCCATGCTTCCACGTCTGAGATCACTGAGATAGGCTCTCTTTCAAATACATTCTCCTGTAGTTTTTGAGGGGTATTTTAAACACATATGTATGTACATTAGAAGATATACATACACATACATACTTTTTGCAAGATCTGCACAATTCTCCTGGGCCACCATATATCTATAAAACCTGGACACATGCTCACAGGCACAGGATGGCCAACACGGGTCCCCACATCCTCGGTACACGCACAGTGCAGCACCCAGGTACTCGATCAAATAACCTGAATGGGGCAAATTTACCATATATTTGCTATGCTCCACATTCACACATTTCTGTCAGGAGCTAATAATTCAAGCCTCCCAACGTCTGCTTCCTCACACCTTGTGCCCACCTTGCCTATGGAGCTTTTATCACCTCTGAGGGAGGTTTTAACCAACGCCTGGGCAGACCTGTAGAACATCAACCAGCCATAGGGCATTGCTCGGTCACTCCTGTGAAGTCCTACGACATACAAACAATACCAGCATCTTCGTCATTTAGCGACAACATTGAGGGGGGGTGGGAGTGGAGAGGGGAACAGAGCTGAGGTCCTTACTCTCTTCTGCCTTGCTCTTTCATCTCTGCATACTCACATTTGGCCTTAGCTCTCCCTGATATGTCCATGTAGAAGTCAGCAAAAGTTTACCCTATTCATGAGGATTTCCCCAAGAACAACCCCTCATTCCCCATCACTTTAAGTATGCATAGCACTCAGAGCTATCCGTGCCGGAGACTAGAAACTCAAAAGCCTTCTGTTTTACTGTCTGATGTTCATCACCAATGAAACGGTACACAGAAGTGCCAGAAAAATAATGGGTTTGCCCCACTTCTCATTTTCTAGCATTTCATATCCCCTGTCTGTTGTTTATCTGCCTGTTGTTTATCTGCATTACCTTTTAGGAGCTGCATCCCTTTTTGTCTGCACCATCTCCTGCTCCCTCCCGTTGGCTGCACAGTGCCACAAGACCACATTATTAATGCATCAAGATTCAGAGTTGAGAAAGGTGACCTGTTTTTGTTTTGGAACAAAGCCTTGTTTTTTCTAAACTTGAATAATAATGGAGTTTATAGAGGTTGGAAATGATGTTATTCTATAATTCCCAACTGGCTAAGGATTTATTGAAGAAATAAGTTATCCTCAGCAAAATTTTTAAAAACCCGTAACTCAACCACAGGGTACATTCAAGCTTAAGGACACACTGACATCTTCACTGGAAGCGCGATGTAATGTATTAATAACTCTCTGCAATGCAGTAGCTATTTAATCTGTATACAGTACTGCAGAGACACCCAACACAAGGAACAAGCCATCGCATGCTGCTCATGTACTGCAACACAAATTGAGCATATGGATCCAATGCTCCATTTATAGGCCTTTTAAGAGGATTATTTCCCATCTCTCCGTGAATTTTGAAGGCTTGCCTCTCTGCTCTTTTAAAAAAGTTGGCCCTGTTCTGTTCTAGTCTATTCTAAATCGGAGCAAATGAAAATTCAGTGAAGACATGCAGATATGAATGCATATGGAGGAATAATACCCTAGATGGTAACGCAGTCAAAGCTTTTACATCCTTTTTCTTCTCTGCCCAACTGGCATTTAGTGAAGAAGTGTAAACAGTAAGTGTTTAACATGACACTGCTTGAAAGTTTTAGTATTTTTACACACAAACTTCAGTGCCACGACCTGAATGGAAATCCATGTAGACTCTTCTTTCCACCCAGCACCATACAGGATCAGGCCTTGCTGGCGCGTTACTAGTGTCTTTCCACCCTACACTACATCACTGTAACAGTGACTGGACACCAGGTCTGGTTTTACTGCTTCCTAGACTGGCCTACTGCTACAAGCAAATGTCTTGTCACACCAGCATACTACTGCTAAGGCAAGCTCTCAACTTCACCTAACCCAGCTGAAGTTGCTGCTGAAGTTCACAGCCTTTCAACGCTTACTGCAGCACAAGCACCCTGGAGGTCTTGGCTAGGCATCCCCAACATAGCACAAGACACCGGTTGCTTTACCAAGAACATGGGGATGTTTTTGAGATTAAAAAAATTTAACTGTCTCACAGCTAGCAATGTAAAGTAGGCAAAATAAACTTTAGAGAGGGATGTACAGTTTCAGTAGAAGGGAACAGCATCTAGGAATCATTTTTACCAGTTATGGGGAAAAAATTTAATTGTGCAACAACAAAGAATGCATCTTTGTAGAACTCATCTCTTCCAATTTAACAAGAACTTCTAACTACAATATCTAACAAATACAGATTAGTTCTTTTAAACTCATTTTAGTAGCCTGTTGTTCACTTCTACCTCTGAGTTTTCCATTGACTTCCAAACCTTTCCAGTGAAAATCCTGCCAGAAAAAAATGCATTTTGTAAAAGCCAGTTCTCTGGGATAGCTGACTCTGTTAGATGCCAAATAGAACTGAGTTTCAGAAGCTTTAAATAATTGATGTTTTTCTTTAAATCCAGCTAAATGATTTCTCCTGTTTGCTTTTGAACTGGAGACACTTACTGGAACCTCCTCCACACCTCAGGAAGTTTAGCAACTAGAATTTTGAAACAGAACTGAAATAACACCACCAGACTTATCCTAGCAGATGTTCACATCTACAATAAAATGAAAACTTTCTTCTAGGTTTGCTCTCTTGAATAAAAATAAAAGCTGCAGAAAGTGGTATTCCTGTTTACAACCTGGGGAGAAGAATCCTTAAATTCTACCCAGGTTGGAACTACGACATACTGATGGTCTGGCTCCACCACAGTCATCAGTCATTTTCTTACGCCCACCCTGCTAAAAGGGAACAGTAGGTCTTCTTTTTACGGTGGTATTATAAGAGTAAGCTTCATAGCTCTTTAAAAATCCCATTTCAATAGGAACATATTCAATGACAGTTAAAGGAATCAAGACTTAATAAATGACCACGACAGATTTTTGCAGCATACAATAATTAGTATTTTGAAATCTCACAGCACTTTAAATGAAAATAAGTAAAAAGATACTAAGCAGGTGTTCAAGTTCAAGGGAGTACAACATACTGCAGCTCTTCTCACTATGTTGCTTCTATAGCTAAGAACGGTATTTTACATAAATAAGTTCAAGAAGACTAAGACTGCTAAATGGTGACAAAATAACTGGTCACAGCAGCAAATCAGGGTGTCTCACTGCTGCCATATACAAGAGATCTGTAAAACTGCAGTCACCCCAAATCTTCACTTTTTATTTTCTACTAATCATCCTATCACATCCCAACTGCTCTTTAACTTGATTTGGCCCTTCCTACTCCTCCCTCTCCTTCTTTATCTTTAAGGCTTTAAGGCACCTCTGTGAAAGTCACTCCAACAAAACCATGTTTGTGATGATGAAGTGGCTTCACAATGCTTTCAAAGTTGCTTTAAGGCCATTCTGCAGTGCGTCCAATAATTCCTACTACTTTTTAGCTTTTATTTCATGAAGACAAACCATTGAGGACAACAAAATTCCTGTCTCAAACAAACGGTACCTTCTTCGGAGCTTTTGTATGCAAGAAGCAAAGCAGGAACTGAGATGATCTGAGATCACTGCAGTGTCAGTGTACAGAGCAGCGTAGCCTCTGCACCCAGGTACAGATGGCGTTTTTATTAGGAAAAATTTCTTTACGGAAAGAGTGGTCAAGCATTGGATCAGGCTGCCCAGGGAGGTGGTGCAGTTACCATCACTGGAAGTATTCAAAAAACGTGTGGACGTGGCACTTCAGGACATGGTTTAGTGGGCATGGTGGTGTTGGGTTATGGTTGGACTTGATGATCTTGAAGGTCTCTTCCAACCTTAATGATTTTGTGATTCTGTGTTAATGCCTGCAACATTCATTGATGTATCAGTGTTGGAGATTAACGGTGCCAAGAGTCACACTTCAAAAGGTACAGGGCAAGAAGCAAAGAGATTAGAGATTTTAACTTGCTGACAGTGAACATTTGGTGTATAATTCACAGCGACTGACTTACTGAGTCATAAGCCTTTCTCTACACTTTCTTCTTATTAGAACAATAACATGCTTAATTTGAACCAGAAAGACAGGCATTTTATTAAAGCTATATATATTGCAGAGTCCCTAGGCCTTCTTTACCAACAGCTACAGAAAAATAATCCTATGGACTTAAAGGTATTGAAATACTCTAACATTCCTAGTTAGAGGTATTCCAGTTGAATTTGATACAGACATAACACCCTACAAAGAAAGTCAGTCAAAGGGGATCCTCAAATTTCTGCTGACCATTGGATTTATTATGCTTTTTTTTTGTCAATCCAGAAGAAAAAAACCTGACAAATACAAACAAGAGGGGCACGAAACCTCATTCATAAAAATGTACCGCTGCATGTTTTACAGCAAGGCAGGAGAAATTTAAAACATTCGTCTGCTACCATTCTTCTGCTTTCCTGACTTTTACAGATAGTACCACATTACTTCTCTTTTGCAGCCTTTGAACGCTTTTACATTGGCCAGTTTTCAGACTGCTCGTTAATTGTAATAAACAACATCTAAATCTGCCCATGTGGCCCAAACAACAGCCAGTACACAGTAAACAACTCACAAGAGCCTTCTCAGTATTTAGATCAGAAACAGGGAAAACAGAAACTTCGACTCCCATTTAAATCCCCTCAGTACAGCAAAAGGAGTTATTTTTCTCAGATTTCTCCTTCATGCTGTATCTTTCTTCCAGATAGGGACATTCAATCCCACCATTTTTCTTGTTGTTTGGGTTTTCCACTTGCTTGTTTTCTTTGAGAAAGGGGTAGCAAATCCGTCCTTATTTAAGTATTAGAGCTGAGATCCAAATCAAAATCTCAAATCCAAGACACACAGCCTGGACTTGGAGAAATTCAGCCACAAAGGCAAATACTATGATCTACAATGACTGAGGGTGGGGGTGAGGAGGGGAGGATGTATTAATACTGTGGTGGAACTGCAGGGTTTGGGTTTTCCCAACAAGCCGTGCTAGAAAACAATTCCTTTGTTGTTCCTGTTTTTACAGAGAACATCAAAGGTTTCTCAACTCTGTCCCCTATATACATGGGAACTTACAAGGTAATTCAGTTCATGGTGTAGCGTTTAAGAGCCATTTTTACAATTTACTAGTCTCCGATTATTTTTTAAAAACCTCACAAAGTAAAACTTTTTTTTTTTTCCCCAAAACTTGCAGTTAAATTAAGAACATGAAGCTGTAAATCCTCAGTGAACTAATCTTCCGTCATGCCCATGCTTTTCCTTAAATTCAAATGTCGCCTTCTAACTTCCCCCAGGGAAAGCTTTCCCTTAACATTCAACCATGAAACTCATCAAACAAAGAGGTGAGGGGGAAGCAAACCCCTTCCCCTCTCTCTCTCCTCTTCTCCCATAGGTAGACTGCTGAGCCCTAAGATCCCCGCAGGGGATTAACCACCTACAAGCATGAAGCTGGTACGGCAAAAGAGCAGGGAGGAATGGCTAACCTCCCCTAGGCTTCTTCCCGCCCCGTTACAAGGAGTCTACAAGCTGAAAATCAGTTTCCCTCGGTCTGCCCTGATATCCCAGGAGCTCCGAGACTTTTCCCGGCCGAACAATGCTGCGCATTCACTATTGAGCTCTGAGGCGCTGAGACACACCGAGAGGCCACTACGTTGGTATTATTCCACTACGTTCAGCCTGTTACCACAGCTATTAGCTGGCATGCTCACTTTTCAAATCCCCATCTCTTTGGAAACCCTGACTACTATTATTTTATTACAAAGAGGCACAGGTTAAAAGAAGTTTAGCTGGGCATTTACCTACTCTCCTCCTTGGGCATAACCTATAATGTGTTACTCACATGGGCAGAACTTCAGTAAGCAGCATCTCACTTTTACAGTTATATAGAAATTCTGTCACTACTGAAATGTTTTATTAACAAAGTTTTTGGCAAAAAACTTGTGAAGTACGTGTAATTTAAATCAGCAACAGAATGCAAACAGACGATCAGCCATAACTATTTAGTAAGATTCTTGAACCGAATCAGGGCTTGCAAATAATTTCATTAACTTCATTCAGCGAAACAGAAGGATAGCAGTCCTCCTTCATGTAATTTTTCTTCTTTTGCATTAATTTCTATATACAGCCACGGATGAAATCAGTTATACTTACTTCTGCATCCAAAAGCATTTCTCTCTCAATACAGTAAACCATAAGAATGGCTATAGTCTTCCCCAGAACAAGTAGCACGAGGAAAGTAAAACAGGTCCCTTTTGCAATTGATCAGCATCACTTAACAGAGCCCCAAAAGATATTAAAATTTCCACTCCGATGATTTTTCAGTGAATACACATTCTTTATAATCTAAAACTAAAGGACTTGAAACATTTTAAACCTTTAAACTATGCACAGACCCTGCCAGTTATAAATTCATTGCAAAATATTTTGAAGGTTAGAAAAACAATCTGGGAGAAACATTCCCCTCCTGATGAAATTAGAGCAAAGTTCTTTGAAAACAATGACAAAGGCATTTGGCGCTGAAGGCCTGAACACTATATAGCAAGAAGAGTCAAACTGACTGTGGTCCTATTGCTGCTTTTGCACGGCAATTGCTACAGCTGACCTCGGCTCAGAGAAATGCAACATCAAAAATGGAAAGAGTTCCATGGCTAAACCGTGACGTTCACGTGTTCGTTGATGGCCAGAAGGGAAGCTGCCAACGGATGACCACAGGTTAAGAGATCTTCAATGGTAAAACTACCGGAGACAAGGGAGTCACAGCTGTGAGGATAAAAGCAACTCTCAACGAGCACAGCACAGATCCACTGGAATTATCAAGAAGGGGCTTCAACATCAGTATTCCCCTTGCCCTTTAAGGTACAACAATATAAAGCCATTTCTCGGATTTGGTGAACAGCATTGACACAAACTGTGTTTCCAGAAGTAAGACATCTAGCTTACCAGAAGACTGCACAAACTCTAATCCAGTTTAATCACTACATTTACCGTATGTTGATTTTGTTATATATATGTTTTATTTAAAACTTACTCATGCCTAGAGGAAGAAGTATTTCCTGTGTTAGAATAATATTCAAGAGAAAGTTCTGATGCTGCAGATAATTTGTTGTTAATACTTTTCCATCTACCAATAACTCTGTCTTGGAAGAATACTGCACGGGGAGGAATGTGGGAGGATGAAATCCTAGGAGAGCTAGAATGGAAGTCCTACCCACTCAATGCTCTTAACCAGTAACCACTGCCAATTTATAGGATTTTGAGT
Source organism: Phaethon lepturus (assembly GCF_000687285.1). Taxonomy (NCBI): domain Eukaryota; kingdom Metazoa; phylum Chordata; class Aves; order Phaethontiformes; family Phaethontidae; genus Phaethon; species Phaethon lepturus. The sequence continues at coordinate 26,898 of NW_010532398.1, read as the reverse complement.
TGTGGTCTTCCATTTTATCAACTTTCTTACATTGACACACAGGCACGGGAGCAAAACAAATATCATAGGGATTTGCCAGATTTCTTACTGGAGGGACCATGGGGTTTTTTTTGTTATCAGGTTCCATACACCCTGAAAAGGATAGTTCAAACTCCCAAGTCCCACCATGTCAGCACTCTATCTCTTGCATCCAGAGGCGGCAAGAAGCATATTTAAGATAAAAGACCTGATAATCACCATTAGCAAACAGGAAAACAATTATGGAGTATGCACTGAGTGTGTTACACTGGAGCCCACCATTTTCCCCCTGTATTGACATTCCTTTCTCATATGTTTGCTTTTCTCTTTTCAAACTAACATAGTTGGTTTAGGAACATATTTCTGATACTGGTGGTTCTGCTTTCAGCCTGTAGTATTACTCTGCACATAGTGATGTAGCTAGGAATCCCTCCTTAGCACTCCCACTTGCCCCCTCCATTTATCCCCTTTGTTACAGAGATGAATGGGCATGGGAAGTGGCAGCTTATACTGTTAGTTTAAATAAAGATAATTCACTAAGCAAGTCCACATTCTGATCTGAAAGAGATTCATTTTAAGAAAAAGAAAAACAAAAAAAAGCAAAAATCTTCAGACTTGCCAAAGTGGAACAGAAGGGATGTGCATGCAGCATGTTGGGGTTTTCAAGTTTCCAAAGCGCTTAGCCATGGACTTTTCCCATATGAGTTTTAAGGAAACATTTATTGTATTTAAATCAGAAACTAGCATAGCCACTAATATAAAAAAAATAAATATCATACTTCTCATTACTAACTAGGTAGCAGTAGCCCAAGAGAATAATTTTTTACCCACTTAAAAGGCAAGCTGTTCTCTGCCACTGGGATGTACCGCATCAATTATGTGCCAGGCCACCTAAAAGGTTCAGCTGATATCCCATTAATACCGACATCTAAAGCTTTAAAATTAAATAAACAGTTTCTGAAAAAGGAGTTATATCCTAAGCTGCCATAAAAGTTAAATGGCTTTGGCATATTTTCTCTATGCGTGCAAGTCCTGAGCCCTTGATGTGAACGATTTACCCTTTCCCATCCTCAGAACAAGTGAGACGATGCAAGAGGAGCGTAAAGCCTTGCACTTCAGCTGATACCCTGGGGTCCATCTCATGAGTTTGGTTAGATTAAAAACAACCCACATTGAAGAAAAAAAAATATCAGTTGTGCTTCTCCAGATTATCTGATGCCACAACTTACATGTGCTCTCGACTGGAAACCTGAAGTTGATTCATGGCAGCCATATAGCTCATCAGAAATTCCCACCTGAAATGGAAGGCGTTTAGTACAATTTTAAGAAATAGGAATAAAGTATCACAATGAAGGGAGAGATTATACATAATGAAATTTTAGCACTGCAGTTAGTCTGGTAATTTTGACATCCCTCTCATGTAGGGCTCTGTGTCACAGCAAGGGAATTAGGCCCCAATTTTCAGAAGAGCCCTTTGCTGAGGGTTTCCAGATTTGACGTCCCTTGTCAATGCTAAACACTCAGGGCTTCAGGCAAGGGGAAGCCAAAGGAATACGGTGACTTTAGAAAACAGGCCCTGGAGCTAGATACTGAGCTTGTGGAAACAACCATAACTCATTGACTTTAACAACCAACAGAAAAATTTAAATGGCTGCTCAGTGCAGAGTGCAGTTTCCATCTGCCCTAGGCCTTCATTTGCCGCACTGGGAACAACACTAGGCGTAAGCCTTGCTAGGCGGAAGCCTAAAGACGCCGTCATCCACTTCGCTATCGTAAAAGCAAGCTCCGCTACAAGAGATTAGCTTCTTTCCTTACACTGTTGGTACAAGTCTGTCTACTTCACAGATCACATGCATTTAGATAGACGGTCGTTCTCAATCTTCTGACTCAAGAGGTCACCCCGTCACCGCGGCCCAGGGGTGAGCTACAGCTTCTGCCAGTGGTCACGAGCTAGGGCATGGCCAGCGCTCCTCCAGCACAGTTGCCGGGTCCCGCTGGCAACAGAGGCCTCAGCTAGCGAGTCCGTGGGGTCAGGAACGGGATTATGCCCATTCAGATACTTTGCTGCCGTAGATAGACCGTTATCTGCTCCTAAGTTTAGTGTAGAAGCCATCTCACACATGTTTGTATGACATGTAATCACTGTGGTGTCCTCTGGTACTACAACACACTCAGACACATTTTTTTTTTTTTTTAATGACATAAGGAGAGGGAAATTTTTTTTTCAACTTCATGCGTATATTTATGCATAGTATATATAAAAAAGATAATAATCACCTGTTGCCAGATGACACAACTTATTTTTAGAGAGAAGGATGAAAACTTGACCTGTTGTCACACCACACTATTACAACACTCTGCTATTACTGGGAAAATACAGAAAAGGTTAAGTAGGTTTGCTATAATGTTATGCTTTCCAAGTGTGATAAAAGTAGGATAGGTGTTAAGTTGCTGAAGCCTAAAGCTTTGATGGATATAATACCCCGAGTCAGAAGACAGATAAAACTACTTCTTTCTTCAGCGCCTACATGCACCAGTGACTCGGGATGCTCCCGAGCTTGGGCTCAGAGACAGCATGCCATCAGAAAACACTTAGCCTGCAGATCCTGTAAACCGATTCCTCTCTGAATGCTTTAAACTCCGCATTTCCCTGCTCGTTACAATGGTAAGGGCAATTTAGGATCTTCACACAGGGGTCGGCGGTCTTGACTTTTCAGACCTGCCTCACTTGCTGCCACAAACAGAAGGAAAGGATAGTCTCGACTTTGTTTAGCCTGCTTTTGTAGTGAAGAATCAATGGTTTAACTAATTGCAACTCAATTTTACAGTCATATATCTAGCATATGTGAATAAAACTTTTAAAAATTCACCTCTTATTGCAGCAGATCAAAATTCAACAAGCAATCACATGAAGGAAGAGGCGGGTCTCTCTTTTGGTGTGGCGTTTTTTTCCTGTGTAAAAATCTTTTCTGTAAGCATACTCCCCCCTTGTTGCATTAGGCTCAGTTTACACTCTGATCATAACAAAAGATGTTTCCTTCTGTGGTTGTTACCCTATACTTCAATCGCCCATCAAAAACAGCCGGGCTTGTAAAAACAGACATGTCAAAAGGTTAAGAAATGAACAAATAGATTTTCTCCAGCTGTAGAAAAGTAGCTGACAAACTCAACCCTCCAGATCACAGGAGAGAGGCATTACTAAACCAAGTGTCTGGTACTGATTTGAAATGGAAATAAGGGAGTGGATTAAATTAATTTAGCAGAAAAGTAAGCAACTGCATGAAGGAATACTTTCAATTCAGGAAAGCTGGATGATCTCTCTCTCTAAGTAGGAAGAAAAGCATCTTAATAGATACATGATTTAGTATATACATTATGAATACAAAGCAAAATCCATTATAATAAATACCAGTTTAAGTAAGCATTATTGAAATAGTAAATAGAGTATATTAGAAATACTCACGTACC